>NC_073247.2:136829242-137132272 GCF_029281585.2 Gorilla gorilla gorilla
GGAGCTGGCTCTGGCCTCGGCCAGCCCAGGAAGGGGCCCCCACAGTGCAGCGGCGGGCTGAAGGGCTCCTCAGGTGCCGCCAAAGTGGGAGCCCAGGCAAAGGAGGCCCCGAGAGTGAGCGAGGGCTGTGAGGACTGCCAGCACGCTGTCACCTCTCAGTAGGAGCAAGAAGGAGACCACAAAAAAGTAGGAAATTAGTAGTTTTATGTAGGTTACAAACACCTTGAGGTCAGGGCCCCTATATTTTTTTGTTTTGACAGTTTGGTATTTTAGGCAAGAAGCAGGCATAATCTACCACTAGTTGAGAAGACCTCCTGGTGAGGGCTTTTGTGAGATCATCTCTTTTGTAACCATCCGCAGGCCTCTAACTGCTATAAACATTTAGCAGTTTTTAAAAAGCTTTTATTTTGGGTTCAGGGGTACCTGTGTAGGTTTGTTATATGAGTAAATTGTGTGTAATGGGGGTTTGCTGTACAGATTATTTTGTTATCCAGGTAATAAGCATAGTACCCAATAGGTAGTTTTTCAGTCCTCACACTCTTCCCACCCTCCACCCAAAGTAGACATTGGTGTCTGTTGTTCTCCTCTCTGTGTCCATGTGTATTCAGCATTTAGCTTTAACTTATAAATGAGAACATGTGGTATTTGGTTTTCTGTTCCTGCATTAGTTTGCTTAGGATAATGGCCTTCATCTGTATCCATGTTGCTGCAAAGGACATGCTTTCATTCTTTTTTTATGGCTGTGCAGTATTCAATAGTGTATATATACTACATTTTCTTTATCCAGTCCATCATGGATGGACATCTAGGTTGATTCTATGTCTTTACTATTGTGAATAGTGCTGCAATGAACATATGCATGCATGTGTCCTTATGGTAGAACGATTTATATTCCTTTAGGTATATACCCAATCATGAGATCGCTGGATTGAATGGTAGTTCTATTTTAAGTTCTTTGAGAAATTGCCAAACTGCTTTCCACAAAAATGTTGGTTTTCGAATGCCTGGATAACTGAGTCTAAATGTTCAGCTCTCTACCGATTCTAGAGATGGTAACTTTGCATGAAACAAATATTTATTGAAGTATTATGTGCCAGGCACTGGCCTGGACAAAAGAGTGTAGCAGTAAACAAGACAAATGATGGCTCCTATCCTCATGATGCATAGTCAGGTTCAGTGATTCTCAACTTTGGTTGCACGTTAGAATCACCTGGGGGCCTTAAAAATGCTGATGCCTGGGCCCCATTCTGACCAATTGCACCAGAATCTGTGAGAGAAAGAACTGGTTGTCTTTATTTTTTAAAACTCTCCCTAGCTGATCTTAATATGCAGCCAGAGTTGAAAATAACTGGTCTAGCAGATCATTTTTACTTAATTACGAAAAAGATGATTCCATAGTCATACATGTAGACATAAGTTGTTTGCCTCCTATAAGAAGCTCTGGGACAGTTTTCTGCTTCTGCTTCTGTTTAACTAGATTGATGTGTCAATCACCCCAATATGCAATATAGCTTGAAAATACAAGTGTCAGCACCAAGTTACTACCTAAATGCTCAGTACAATGCTGCATGCAGATAGACATTTACACATTACGTATGCTTTTGTATCCATCGACTGATACCATATTTTGTTACTGTTATGGATCCTGGAGCACTATATACTATGCACGTGTAATAAAACTTGATGATGATTGGTTTCTCTGGGAGCAATTTCCAAGAATGGCCGATCTCCCAATAAGTCGATGTGGTGGGAACGAACTAGCATGCCTCAATTTCCAAATAACTTTGCATTATGAATTCAACACTGATGGTCATGTTTAGAATGCATTTCTAAAGTGAATGGATTCAAAACCAAGGTATAAAAAAGCATTCCTATTTTATTCAGAGCTTAATTAGAGTACAATTCATGGAAGAAAACCTGGATATAACTAAATATGTTTCCCAAAACACTTCACTTAAACACATACCCGAGCAATTATCTCTAAGTCAGGGGAAAAGTGTCATTATTTGAACAAACTCACTAGCTGTTAAAGTTAAAAAGGACTATTCAATCTGCTTCAGTATTCCTAAAACCTATCTTTCAAGCCAAATGTATATAGAAAATATCATACTAATGTGAGGATAACTTTCTAATACACATAACCCTAACCTGAAAACAGAGACATCAAATTTATGGCGGAGAAGGAATATTTTTTGGATATGTTCTTACCTACATCCTGACATAGGTAATAAACAAATATATATATTTAAATCACATGGCCAGGTGTAGTGCTGCATGCCTGTAATCCCAGAACTTTGGGAGGCCGAGGTGGGCAGATCACGAGGTCAAGAGATGGAGACCATCCTGGCCAACATGGTGAAACCCCGTCTCTACTAAAAATAAAAAAATTAGCTGGGCATGGTGGTGCACGCCTGTAGTCCCAGCTACTCGGGAGGCTGGGGCAGGAGAATCCCTTGAACCCAGGAGGTGGAGGTTGCAGTGAGCCAAGATCGTGCCACTGCAGTCCAGCCTGGTGACAGAGCAAGACTCCATCTCAAAAAAAAAATAAATAAATAAATAAAAAGCAAAATGTCAAACTGAGTCAATCATGGTCCTTCCTAGTCAAGGTGGTCTTTATAGAAGTATCAAGGAGCATTCTGGAGCAGAGATACAGGGTCATGGTTATCCACATGATATCAATCAGAAAAATTTAGGGTTGTACCAAAGCATAGCCTTTTATAGCATTAACATTCATGTCCCTCAAAGTAATTTTTGGGATGGTATACTAGTACTAACTAGATGCCCATTTTAACTACTCTTGGGAGCCTGCAAAATACCAGTGTTTGGGTTCCACTCCCGGAGATGCTGATTTAATAGATTCCCAAGAGAGAGCAAGGACCCATGTGGTATTAGTAGGCAAACTGCCCACCCACAGTTTTAAGACACTGACTAAATGGCTTCTAAGTTCCTTTTCATTTATAAAATAAAATATGTTTATGAATCTAGAATTTTAAGATACCTGAAAAAAATCCAACATAATATTGACAATGAAGAAAGAGGAAATGGTGGTTGGCTAGGCAAATAGCAGTGTCTGATAACAACAACAACAACAAAAAAAAGTGCTTACTTAAAGAAGGTTAGAGTCAGCTTCCAGAGATCCAAGCTGTATAGCAGAGTAAAGGCAGAAACAGTCTAGCAGCACATGAAGAGGTGAGATTCTGAGACACAAAAGAGGTACAACTAACCAGTAGTAAACAGTCCAGTCAAAAAAGAAATTGGGTACTATAGCCCACAAATGGTCATGGAGGTCCATACAGCAGCTCTATGGGTGTATGACTGCTAATCACAAGAAAAAAGCTGTAGACTCTCACTTTTGGTTTTAAGCCCCTTAACGTATTCTCATGCTAGCTCCCTTGGAACGCTCAGACTGAATTTAGTGTTGGCCTAAGGATTTACGGGACCCACATACCCATCTCCTGAGTAAGACTTCTTGTGCCCATGATTATGTTTCTAAAAATTTACTCTTTGCCATGCTTCACCAAACCTAACTCCTGCTTTTGAGGTAAATGAGCCTGACAAATATATGGTCCTCTAAGAACTGGTGTTATAACACCAATCAGCTATTGTAACATCTATATCATCTATCACAGTAACCAATAGATCAGCCCAGATGAATTTTAAGAGTTATATTTTTATACCATATTTTAATTATATAATTTATTATTAGATCCAAATATGCTTGCCTATTATACTGAATCTTTCCTGAGTCAGTACCTGAAAATTTTGATAATTCAAATAATGTATCAAATGTAAAGTTGAAGTAAAATCAAAAAAGTTACCAAATTAAGTTAAATAAGAACATTTTTTGTATTTATTTGTGACCAGACTCTGTTATTGGCCTATAATAGTTAATTCTCACTTCTTTCTTTAAATGAAGAATGTTAGAGTCAGCTTCTAGAGATCCAGGCTACATAGGAGATTAAAGACAGAGCAGTGCATGAGCACATGAAGAGGTGAGATTTTGAGACCCAAAGGCACAACTAACCAGTAGGAAACAGTTCAGTCAAAAAAGAAATTGGAGGCAGGGCGTGGTGGCTCACACCTGTAATCCTAGTGCTTTGGGAGGTCGAGGCCGGCAGATCACTCGAGGTCAGGAGTTCAAGACTATCCTGGTCAATATTGTGAAACCCTGTCTCTACTAAAAATCCAAAACTTAGCCGGGCGTGGTGGCAGGCGCTTGTAATCCCAGCTACTCGGGAGGCTGAGGCAGGAGAATTGCTTGAACCTGGGAGGCAGAGGTTGTAGTGAGCTGAGATCACCACTACTGCACTCTAACTTGGGGGACAGGGTGAGACTCCACCATCAATGAAAAAAAGAAAAAGAAAAAGAAAAAGAAAGCTAGGCATGGTGGCTCATGCCTGTAATCCCAGTACTTTGGGAGGCTGAGGCGGGTGGATCACCTGAGGTCAGGAGTTTGAGACCAGCCTGACCAACATGGTGAAACCCCATCTCTACTGAAAAAAAAAAAAAAAAAAAAAATTAGCTGGGCGTGGTAGCGCATGCCTGTAATCCGAGCTACTTGAGAGGCTGAGGCAGGAGAATTGTTGAGGTAGGAGAATTGCTTGAACCCGGTAGGCGGAGGTTGCAGTGAGCCGAGATTGTGCCACTGCACGCCAGCCTGGGCGACCGAGCAAGACCCCGTCTCAAAAAAAAAAAAAAAAAAACAGAGAGAGAGAGAGAAAGAAAAGAAATTGGGTACAATAGCCCACAAATGCTCATGGAGGCCACACAACAGTTCTATGGCATTGTCTTAAAATCATCCCAGATTTGTTCAGATATCCTCGCTCCTCCACTTATCTATATGCTTCAAGAAAGACTACAAATCCATTATAACATACTACTTCACACTCACTATAATAGCTATTAAAAAAGATAACAACTGTTATAGAGGATGTAGAGAAATTGGGATGGGACACTCTTAAATTGTTGATGGGAATGTAAAATTGTTCAGTCACTGTGGAAAACAGTTTGTCACTTCCACAAAATGTTCATCATTGAGCTAACTGATGACCCAGCAATTCTGTTCCTAGGTATATACCCCAAAAAACTGAAAACATGTTTATACACATACTTGTACGTAAATATTCATAGCAATGAATATTGCTTTGCCCTTTTGACAATGGCCAAAAGGTAAAAAAAAAAAAAAAAACGAAATGCCCAACAACTAATAAATAGGCAAACAAAATATCTGTATCCATACAATGGAATATTATATATGGTTATCCCTTGATATCCTCAGGGTTGGTTCCAGGACTGCTTCAAACACCAAAATCTGAGCATTCTCAAGTCACTTATCTAAAATGACATAGTATTTGCATGTATCCTACACACATCCTCTGGTACACTTTAAATCATCTCTAGATTACTTATAATACCTAATATAATGTAAACATTATAGAAATAGTTTTATACTGTACTAGTTTTTAATTCAAATTATTTTTATTGTTGTATTTTTACTGTTTTTTTTCTAATATTATCAATCCACAGTTGGTTGAATCCACAAATGCAGAACACATAGAGGGCTGACTGCTCAGCCATAAAAAGGAATGAAGTGTTGATACCTGCTACAATGTGGATGAACCTTGAAAACATTGTGCTTAATGAAAGAATCCAATCATCAAAACCCACATATTGTATGATTCCATTTATATGAAATATCCAGACTGGGAAAATCCATAGAGACAAAAAGTACACTAGTGTTTGCCAGGGATTGTGGAAGGGAAAATGGAGAGTGACTGTTTAATGGATATGGGATTTCCTTTAGGGGCAATAAAATTGTTCTAAATTTGACTTTGGTGATGGATGCACAACTCTGTGAATAGATAAAAAGCCATTGAATTGTATACTTTAAACGGGTGAGTTTTATTTTATGTGAATTGTATTTCAATAAAACTAATTTAAATAAAGAAAGTCTAGTTCCAGACCCAGACCCAGACCCAGGTCCCAGCTAAAGCTGCATCTCCAGATCCTGACTCAATCACAGAGTGTTAATCTTGATTAGTATAAGTGGATTATGGTAATTATGTGTTCTTTTGCCAGTGATTGGCTAAGGAAGAGTGATGTGACCTAATTCTGTCCAATGAGATATGAGAGGAAGGCTCCTTGCGGTAAAGAGGTGAGAAAGATTTCTTAGCACTTAAAAAGTAACAAGAATCAACTAGGTTTTTTTTCTGCCCCTTTCTGCATTGTTGTATGAGGTTGTCATGCCTGAAGCTGCTTCAGCTATGTTAATATTATGAGGGGCAAACTACTCTAGATACTGTAGATGGAAGAGTTAGACTGGATTCATGGTGGATAAGCATATGGAATGGGGATGCCACCTAATGAAGCATTTGAGCACTCTCAGAATTAAAATCCATAAAGCTAAGACAATTTTCCCATTTCTTTTTACTTTATCACTATAGCTTCTATCACTGATGATGTGTGACACAGAATGTATCTCTTCTACTTCCTCAGTAACTCACTCACTGCAATATGATATGTGCTCTTTCTACTACACTGAAATTTCTCTTTAAATGAAGTTCACCAATGTGCCAAATCCAGGTGCTTTTTTTCAATTTTCAGCCTATTCAGCTTTTCTGCAATATCTGATGGTGCTGACCACCTCCACATCTCTTGATTCTCTCTGTTCCTTTAGATTCTGAAACATTAAATTGTCCTGATTCTCATTCTTCTTTCTGCCATTTCTCTAACATTTTCATTGGCTACTCTTCCTCCACCAGCACCTCAAGTCTTTTGTTCAATCCATTTTCTATTGTTTTGTTTTGCTGGCTCTCTATATTCCCTCCATGGGCAATTGTATCTGTTGCCACAGCTTCAATTAACATCTAAATTTTGAAGATAAGATGACTCCCATATCTACATCTGCAGCTTGAATCTCTTTTCTAAACCCAAATCTCACAACCCCAACAGTTGCCCCCTTGAACACCGCAAAGACAACATGTCCAGAATAGACCATCTTTCCCCATCACAAACCTACTCTACTTCCTGAATGCCCAATTTCATTTAATAGCACCCACACTCTCAGTCACCCAAGGTTGAAGCCTTGGAGTCATTCTGACCCTCTCTCTTCTCACTCTTAGTATTCCAGCTTCCCAGAGTTACCAATGCTGCCCCCGCTGCCACCACTTTATCCAGGCTAACATTAACTTTTTCCTGGGCTGTGCCAACAGCTTCTTAAATGGTATTACTGCCTCTAGCCTCTCTGGATGCTATATAATGGATATAGCTATTATCTGGAAGCTGGACAGAACTCAATAGTAGCAGTGTGTGTTTGTTGGACAAGAACTGCCACAGAGAAGTGGTTCTTTTCTCAAAGGGCTTTTCTTGCCTCATATTGCCCCACTCATCCTAGGATCCAGGTGATTAGCTGGTGAGCCACTCTTGCAACAGGTTGTCATGACCAGATAACTTACTTGGCATTGCCAATGACATCATAATAATTATCTAGAATGCATCAATAGTAAATAATCAAGACAAATCAGTATAACTATTGTATTTAGGTTGGCTATTAGGAACAAAAATCAAGATGCCCCAGGGTATTTTTAAGGATGGAGCAGTTCATGTTCCTTCAGGTAAAGTAAGTTTGACATGACATTCAGATCCGAGAAAATAAATGTTTAACAAATATCCATGAACTCTGCTTAATGTTCAGCCTGATACTAACTCTTCGGAATATGGTTTTAACAAACACACTGTTTCTCTTCAGAGAAGCCTGTTTCCTAACAATAGTCATGTTTTCCAATATGGATTATTTTTAAAATGACATATAAAAAGTGTTTTTGTCACTTTTTTCTTCTCATCCTTTCTTCATTCTATTAATATAATTTTTAATTTATACATTAATTATAAACCACTGAAAATATTTAATAAAATATACTATGTGTGTCTTGTCACTTCTTTCCATAAGGACTTATTTTGCTACTCTTGATAACTTAAGTCTGTTTCCTAACAACTAATTCTAACATATCTTAGTACCGCCTGCCAATATCTATGGAACTCTTAAAAGGCTGTATCGACACAACACTGAAACTTCCAACTGAAAAGCCAAATTTTTAGGTAATCTACAAGCTTGTTTGCCTATAAGCCATGAAACAACAAGCTTAAGTGATTTTTTTTCTGAGTTAACTAACACATAGTGCTTATGTAATAATGAGCTGATCTGGAGAGGAACAAGTGAATTCAATCAAACTGGTTGTTTTCACAACAGTTTCAAGTCAGCTAATTTCAAAACAACTAGTTACTTGACTGATTTCAGCCATGTATGTACACAAAGCCTGAACTGACCATTTGTTTAAGTGATTGATAAATATAGCTAACTGCAATACCCTTCTAAATGATAAACCCTCACCCTCCTCCAGCCACTTTCAATCCCTCTCAGAATACTATTTGACCATGGAACATACCTGCTAAAAATTCTCAATTTACTCTTGCCTATCAAATAAAGTCTGAGGCATTCATTATGTCATTCTGTCCAAGTGGAATATTTTCACTACTCTTCTTAATCTCTCCAGATTGTAGATTTTCCTCAAGATCCAGTGTCTCAACTGCTCTACAAAGCCATCAACAAATAATACAGGCTACACTAAATTTCTCTTCTCTGAATTTGTATTGCACTTGAAGTCTAAAGCACATAAGGATAACATTTGAAATGTCAAAATTATTGCTTTGCACCTGGCAGAGCACCTAGCAAAGAACCTAGCACATAGTAGACAGTTTATGAATACTTGTAAAACTTGCCTCATTGACTTTTTTCATCGGACTAAGAATGCACCTAAGGCATAATCGCAACCTTCCAAATTATACTTCATTGAGTAAATAACAGGGAAAGGTTCTTTTCCTCTGTGTCTTTAATTCTCTACTGACTCATTAATTTGTATAAGTATGCCATCGTTGTAAGCACTGTTCTATTACTGAAGACATACCAGAGCAGAGTCAATATGTATTGGTCCTGAGTACGGTAAGTTTCTGGAAAAGGAATATGGCTTACATCCAATACCAGCCATCACCTCCATTCAACTTCTACCAAAAAGGTGTTCATTACTGAATATCATATTCATGACTAGAAAACATCCAGAAGGACAAAGGTTGCTAAAGCTGGCATAAAAAGCTGTCAGTGACACAATTGACATTGAGTGTCTGTCATTACAGATTAGTTTACAGTGAGAAAGTGATTCTCCTTCACATTATCTAGACCATCAAAATAAACCTTCTCTATTAATTTGCATAGCCTCTAGTTAACAAAATTATACCAATTCTTAACACCATTATGAGGATGGAACCGACACAGGAGGAGAAAGCAGGAAAGAACAGAGTGGAATACAATTGGTTTTGCATATTAAACATAAATGTGTAGAAAGTTGGATTTTTGCCATATTCTCTGGCTCTATTAATAGCCACTATACCCCTGATTCAAAACAAAACCATTAAACACTAATACAGACACATGTATATGCAGATCTGAGACATTATTTTATTTATAAGATGTCCTCTCCATAGGAAGCCTAAATTACTACACTGCATGAAATAAAAAAGTGGAAAAAGAAAAATTCAGACACCTGCATCTTAAACGCATCACAATGACAGGTAATGTTCCTTGATGTGGTGAGACTCCCATGGATACAGGTAAGGGGAAGAGAAGCAGAGATGCTTTTAATGACAGTGGGAAGACAAAAGCTGAGCTGCTTTTCTGCTCAACTTCTGAAAGCCTGGTGGCACAGGGCCCACAGTTCAGGAAGAACATTATGCTAACTTCTTAACCTTGCTTCAGTGGAGAACTCAGGTGGTGAAAATTACATGGATATTTCTTTTGGAAAACATTTTGTCTTCTCCCTGTTCACTGTATAGTTTATCACTGCATGACTAATAAATTAGTCACATTTTCAAGCCATCATGGTTGGCCTGAGTTACTTTCTGGGTGCTTTAAACAGCTGCGATTCTTGCCATTAAAGAGAAAATAATGTTAGTAAAAAATAATTCAAATGATTTGATGCTGATGACACTTGAGTTTTGCAAATGTGGTATATATTGAGCTAAAGCATGTTTTAAAAATGCATACGAATATATAATGTAGTATAGCAAGCAGAACAAATTAATATCTGTACCTCATTTTTTACACCCTACTCGTTACGGAGTAGACACTAATTATATACACTGCTTTAAGTAAAAACAATATTAAATATATGCATTGGCTCTTTTCATTTACACTTGATAACTTTAAAACATCATAACCTTCTTAGAAAACAACATGTAAGTTCAAAGGAAACAATTTTAAGAATGCTGTGTTCACACTAGAAAATGATCATTTACAAAATTTAAGCATATAGTGAATTTAAATAGCAACCTCATCCAACTTACCAACCATTATTATTACTAATAATAACTCCTCTGTCCATTGTTCTCCATTTTCTATAAAGTTTTTCTAGGTACACTATCTTGATTTTTTCACCACAAGTGCCTTGGGCAATAAACTGGAAAATAGAGTCCTGGAGAGGTTGTGATGACTTTTTCACCGCCACACTGCTAGTTAATAATAAAGCCAGCAACTAACATTTAAGGACCCAGTTTCTTAGCCTAATAAATTTAAGTGTAAAATGAGATACTCAGGATGTTTGTGCTAGACCATATTGAATACTGAGGCTCAAATTTTAAATTTAATCTTACAAGGAGATTTTTGGAAAAACATGCTACCAAAAATATTTGGATGTGAAGACTGGTATATCTTAATGTGTCTGTGAAATGACTTATGAATAATTGAAGACAGATAAAATTGCATATTAGGTGGTATCTAAAAGCCTGGAATCATAAATTCCTTTTTCCTCTTAATCAAATCCTTATAAGGAGTTTGGTTTATGGCTTCATACATGGCACTGTTGTTATCTCATTGAATTTCACCTGCAGAAAACAAACATTGCAGTGGATTCCTGAGAGAGACTTTGCAATTGGATTATGAGATACCTATATAAAGCAAACGTTCATTCTTTTCAGGATTTATTGCCTGACATGCTTTCCCATTGACAAAATGGAGCAGCTTTAGGTGACCAAGCAGTCTCTTCAATATACTATGTAAAACCCGGATGCAGACAGTAAGGCTACAAAATGAAAAACTGACTAAATATTTGGCCTAAAGTAGCCTGAATAATAGAAAGAACATAAAATCTGGAGGATAACTGGATGAACTAAGAAGTCCCAAAGTAGATTTGAACAAGCAGTCAGCAGTGTCCTGAAATTTATTATCATAACTGTCAGTTGTGCAATAGCCCATATGAAATGATTTGGTGATTTCAGTCTCATTCCCAATGGGTAAATGTTCACATCATTACAATCATTGTGAAAACAGGAAGCTTGTTTGCACTCTCAGTAGAGAAATCAAGAAACTAATGGGGCACAAAGAACCTATTCACTGGAAGTGGTCCCTCTAGGTGAGTCTGAGGGTACATTTTAGGGACAACAACTTTTCATAAACTCTTGAGTATAAATACTCTGGCTTCATAAAGAACTCTAGCCTACATGATTTGGGGCTTAAAAATGAACAATGGACAAAGGATCCACCAAACACAGAATGAGAGGGTCAAGCTTATATGTGGTAGAACTAGTGAAGCTGGATAATTTGTTTTCTATATTATTTTTTTCCTCCACCTCAGTTCCTTCTTGTTAATTCATAAACATGGCATAGAAAACTCTGGATTTGGTGTGAGAAGACCTAGGGTTTTGCCCATGTTTTTCAGTATCCTGCTTATCTAAATCTGGACAAGAAATCCCTCTATAAAGTGGGCACGGTAAATTTTGCTGTGTGTGTGTGTGATAGAGCTGGTGTTCAGATCCAATAAGGTAATAAACAGAAAAAGATTAAAGCAAACATTAAGTGATATGTAATGCAACGACTAAACTGAGAAGCTGCTTTGCTATCTACATGCACTAATTGAATAGACTGAAGAGTCAGACCTCCAAACCCTGGCCATGATTATTACAATTTTCCACCTTCCACACAAAGTAAGTAAAGAGGCCAGAATAAAGCAATCATGATTTTGTGTCAAGGGATATATTTGGAAATTGTTATATTCAGTCAAACCTACTTATACTGCTTTGTAGACATGCTTGTGTGTGTGTATGTGTGTGTGTGTCTGTCTGTGTGTTTGTCATATTGTACCTCCACAGCAAGATATAAGGAACTCATAGCTATGAGTAAACATATTTATCAACATCTGTGTCTTTAGTGTCTCTTTCTCAGATAACAGTATTTAATAGGGTTCTGAAGTCTTCTGGAATTGTGCATTGTATGTTTTCAAGAGTTACCTAGGGCATTTGCCATTTTGCACTTATTTCAGCCTCAGAGCTTAGCACAGGTCCTGGTACATGGCTAGTGCATAGTAAACTTGCTGGATAAATGCAGAGATCACCCTTTTGCTCTGTGTTTCCTCAGTCCCTGTACATACTTTCCATTTAGACTTGTTGTCCATACCAAGGTACTTGTATTGTCATTGCTTGTATTTAGTGTTTTCTGTGTGTGGCAAACACATTCTAGTATGACACTCACTAAGTCCTGCCCTTGTGTAATACCTTCCCCATGAGTGTGGGCAGAACTTATAACTTATTTCTACCCAACAGAATATGGCAAAGGCAAAAGGATTTTCTATTTGTATTAGAGCCCCAGTCAGATGACTTTGACTTAATCAGAAATCATCCTGGGTGGGCCTGGCCTAATCAAGAGAGTCCTTTAAAAGGGGGTTAAAGTCACTCCCGAAATTAGAGATTTGAAGCAGCAGAGACTATCGGTCTCAATTACCAGCTTTGAAGAAACAAGCTGCCATGAATTCTACACCTACAAAGAAATTAATTCTGCCAATAATCTGAGGGAGTTGAAAGTGGACACTTCCCTAGTTGACCTTCCAGATGAGAATAAGCCCAACCGACATCTTGACTGCAGCTTTGCGAGACTGAGCAGAAAAACCACTAAGTCATGACCAGACTTTTGACTTAAAGAAACTGTGAGATAATAAATTGGTGTAATTGCAGGCCACTTAGTTTGTGATGGTTTGTTACACAACCACAGAAAACCAGTATCTCCTGTGTGTGTGTGTGTGTGCGCGCACGCAGATCATATTTTTTATCCTAGAGGGTAAGCATTTTGAGGGAAGAAGCCACATCTTTTGCTTTTGCCTCTATCTCAATGCCTAGTGCCCAGCCATGTATACCCCAAGAATATTTGCAAGCTGAAATAAATTGTTTCTACTTATGATCACTAGATATTACATTGTAACTCCCGCTAAAGCTGTTTACTACTGAGAAAGTAAAAAGCAATATACTGACTTCTGTTTTATCACGTATTTGTCAGGAGAGTGGCAAAAATTAGACACATATGAAAAACAGTGGGAGTTGTATACCTACTTATCAATGCATGAAGCTGAAAAATGACCCCATTCCTTTTAAAGATGGCAATAATGTAGGACGAAAAAAATAAATAACTCAGAAATCCAATTCCAATGAACGGGCTAACAAACTGGCTATGGTGGCCACACATGGCTGGTATAAATCAGAGTAATTTTCTTCTTTCTTAATTTGCTGCACAGTCAGGCTTTGGCCTTGCTTTTAAAGGAACTGAGATATCTAGTTTATATCTGACCATCAGATACATTTAATAGTCTTCATTTTATCTCAATACTAACTACCCTGAACCCACCCTAATCTGCACATCTAAGATACAATTCTTTCAATAGCTAAGTTTCTATTCAAAACCTTAACAATATCCTTGTCAATCAAAAGTCAGTTTCTTAAACTCAGAAACATATAAGACAAGTCTAAATTAAGGTCCCATAGGAAAGAGCCAAAGGCCCAGAAAGTCATTTCTTCATTTTTTTTTCTTTATTCTCATTCTTCCTTTTATGCCTGGCTTGGTCTATTCATTACTATAAAGGGAAACAGTAAGTGTGGGAAATAACATAGAAATTCAAATGCTTTATACTGTTTTTATTATAAAAATCTAGCTGTAGGTTCTCATTTCAGTTGCAAAACCTATCAAACTTCAAATAGCTTAATATTATTGGACACGATAAAAGGACATGAAGTGTTATCAGTGATTTCATGCTATTAATGTTGGGGTAGTACCTATCATTAAGATAAGATACCAAATGTCTCCCTCATTGGACTAGGTGCTGCTGTAAAATTTAAAGCTTGTGATTTAAGTTAAGGAAGGCCTTTATCTCCTTAAAATGCAAACAGCACTGGGAGACTATCCCACTGAGCCTTAAGAGTCACTTATGGTTCCAAATGACTAAGTTTGTCAGTTCCTTTTCTTAGAGCAGGCCTTATGTTTTTGAGGGAGAAGCGAGTAGACACAAAGAAAGAGGATAAATGTGAAGTCCCTGGTTGCCTGAAGGGAATAAGAGACATCCACCACTGATACTCAAAAAGTGCACCAGAAAGAGAAGTCTCCATTCCAAGCTTTGCTGAATAAGCTTCTTGTATTCAAGCCTGAATGCAATGTAGTCTCAGTTGTCTATATTGCTATCTACTGCTGTGAGTTGTAAGAGTTCAGTTTCAGATGCATATTCAGGGATTTCCTCCCCTATTTTAATTAGTCATAAAATGAGTTCAGACGATCTCACCATTCCTAATACACATTCAAGAGAAAAGAACAAAAAATGACTGTCTTAAATATATAGGACAGTTGAAGAAGTTGATTCTGAAGATTTCACGACAGGAAGAAAATAATTGCGCAAGTTCCTCTTATAGACCAGCTCTCCCACCCTATAGGCTTCTTCACATTTAGAAAATGCTCAAGGGTGTATACCCTCTAGGGAATAAAATGGACTTCGAAGGTCAGTGATAAGCTAAAAACCTTATTACCACTCCAGTACCTTCTCATGAAATGCTTTCTCTGAACATCCTGTAATCAGATAATCTCTCAGATATATTGCATGTCTTTGTGCTTTTACTTTAATATATTTACTAGGATGCACTTCCCTACCTTTTCTGATAACCAAATTCCTAGTCATTTTCTAAAATTGTTACCTTTGAGTAGTATATTCCGAGACATAAGCCATAAGATATAGTAAGATGCTTTCTTGTCTGTGATTCCAAATCACTTCACATCTACCTCTATTACTGTTCTTATTAAATTATATTGTAGGAGTTATTTTGTTTGTTGGTTTTTGTATCTATTATATCCCAAATTTCTCACTGTGAAGCAGTCAGGGCAAAAATTATTTTCTATCAATCTTTACACACACCACTTTCCCTCCAACTCACCACAGAGTCTGTCACAATTTTTAACATATAATGTGTGCTCAATTTATTTTGACTGAATTAGATTGGAAAGTTGATATTAAAGGTCCAGAAAAAAAAAATAACCAAAGTAACACCTTCCTGTCAAACAAGGACTTGCTTCACATAAATTATACCCCGAGATCTAAAGACCCAGAAAAAGTATTTTTCATTGTAATATTAATTCAATTTAAGGGATCTAGAGGAAATTATTCATAATTTCAGAGGAGGTGCTATGGTCTGAATGTTTGTGTCCCCTGCCCCCACTCTAAATTCGTATGTTGAAATCCTAACACTCAATGTGATAGTATTAGGAGGTAGAGCCTTCAGGAGGTGATTAGGTGATGAGGGCAGAGTCCTCATAAATGGGATTAGTGCCCTTATAAAAGAGGCCCTAGAGAGACCCTCACCTCTTCCAGCATGTGAGAATACAATGTGAAGTAACATCACTGTCAAGTCACCAGAAAGCTGGCTCTTTATGAACCAAGAAGTCAGCCCTCACCAGACAATGAATGTGCCAGTGCCTTGGCGTTGGAATTCCCAGCCTCCAGAACTATGAGAAATAAATTTCTATTGTTTATAAGCCATATAGTTTATGGCCTATTTGCTACAGCAGTTGAAACAGACTAAGACAGGAAGCCTCAATATACCATAAAAAGAGGCTATCTTTGTTCATACTTCAAGTTCTTTCAACCCAGGCGATAAGTGATTATAATCTAATCCAAATCAATTGATAATTTTACCTACTTTAGAATATAACAGATTCCATGAAGAAAATAGAAGTAAAAGGCATAGTTCCTGTATTCAAGATTCTTGTAATCCAGTTGGAAAGATAATTTTAGTGGACAAGAAAACACTTAGAGAGCTAGATAAAGAGAATTAGACAAGCATAGTTATACAGTATAAACATGCTAAATACTGCAATCTGACTATAAAAATGCTGTAAGGACTTTTAAAAATGAGAAAGTCAAGTTGGAATCATGAACCTTGGAATGTTTCATGGGCCTTAAAGAATAGGAAGAGCTTAATACTGCAAAGAACCTGGAAAGAGAGGTGGCCTAAGACTTTACAACATCTCAAAGAATTCTAGAGCATGCAAGGAAACCGAGAGATGATTCAACTTCACCCCTCCATTTTAAACGAGAAGAAACAAACCCAGATAGAGCAATTGACTTGCCCAAGGTCCCACGGTGAATGTGGGCAATCCTGCATTGTTCCTGTCACCTCAAGTTGTCTCCCACAGCCTTGCTTAAATGACATAGAAGCTGTTGTTTATTTTCCATTTATGTGGGGGAAGAAGAGCTCAGATGCATAATTTCTCACTAGGAAAAACGTCCTGTTAAAATATTGTCTAGACCAATTTTTTAAAAAAGGAACTGGAAATGTTGGCGGTGTAACCATAAAAACTTGAGTAAATCTACTGCATTTGAAAAACAGCAGAAAATGACTTCTGGAGAGAGGGAGGCGTGAAACTAGAATAACATATCTATTATAGACTTTGTGTTATAAAGATGTGAGTTACGTCATCATATGTACAGGGAATAGGATTTTCCCCGAAATATAGTTAAGCTTATTTTATGAATGAATTATACTCTTTCTTAAAATTGGCTAATGGTTTAAAAAAAATGGCACTGCCCAGCAAATACTACACAAATATTGGCTATTTGAGAAAGAAGTTTCTTCCTTTTTTACATGCTAATTCTTGACATGCAGAACCAATTTTAATTTATATTCTGGAAGCATCTCAACTGCAAGAAACTGAGGGTGCCGACATCTGGCTTGATAAACCACATAGCTGTAAGCAAGCTTATAAATTAAATTATTTAAGTATCCCCATTTAATTTTCAACATCTCTAAGGACAGGATGACAGACTGAAATGTGTCAAACCCAAAGAAACCAGCCTAAGCTCATCTCAAACACAACACTTTAAGTAATTCAATAATATTCCACATTTTATAAACAGACATGAAAACACATTTCACCCTATCAATATAATTTGTGGTGTCCAAGTAGAATCATGTCATGTTATCCCACGAGAAATATAATTTAGTATGAACATAAATTTTTCTTAAAGATTCAATTATTGCCTTAAATATATGGCCATGTGGAAAAATCTCAGCATGTTAGGTGCAATCTCCCCAGTTTAATATGTTAAAGTGAATGAGGCAAGTCATCAGGAGACTTTTGTTCTCCTCTTTTGGGACAACACAGTTGTCACTATCATTGGTGCTTATTCATTAATTCATTCAACATATATTCATTAAATACTACTAGTGCTAAGTATAGTGCTAGGTCCTGGGAATCCATCAGTGTTAAAGCCTACATAGTCTCCATTTCCATGGAGCTTATTGTCTCACCCTCACTAGATAAAATGCCCTGATTGTCCTTTTAAAGCATTGGAACTCATTAATTCTGGATCAATTTCAGTCCCCTTCCCTCTTGTAGCTCATGAAAGACATGTATATAACACTGAGTCTGATAAAAATATATACACCTGAAAAGAATATTGGTATATATCTGGCTACCAAAGAGATGGATGCACACATGCAAGAAAGATAAACTCAAAAAGGCTGGGTTCCAAAAGTGCTCATTGTTGCTGGAGGCAGGAGGTAACCTGCACCTCAATCACAAAACCAAAATACTCTGAATCCCTGCTATGGGCAAGGCCACATACTAAGCTTTAGAGGGCGATTAATGAGTAAGATGTTAAACTGTCTAAAGTAGAGATAAGCTCATGGCAGTGGTACAGAAAATAAAGGATGGAAATAAAGGACATTATGAAGCAATGATGGAACCTAATGACTGGTTAGATATGGAGAGCAAAGTACAAGAAGAAAGAAAAGAAAGCCTCAAGGTTTTAAGCCTCAAGGGTAGCTGGAAGAATGATGGTATCATCAACAGAAACTGGGAAGTTGGACAGGGGATCCAACCTCGGAAATATGATGTGCTCACCGTTAGAAACACAATGAGTTTCAGATATCAGCAGAATATCCAATTGTACATGTGTGGCAAGAGGTTGGAGACATGGGACCATAGTGTAAGAAATATTTTAAAAATTATTTATATAAGAAATAGCAGTTAGAGTTTTAAAGGTAGATGAAATCCCCAAGGATAAAAAGGTAGAGGGAGAAAAACAAATAATGGATCTCAAGTACATTCACAGTTTGAGTGTAAGAAATAGAAAATAAGCCAGGAAGAAATGTCCATGTTCTTTACTCAAGGAGGCTTCATGGGAAGTAAACAGCACTGATAGCAGACAAAGAGAAATTGGTTCATCTTGGAATGGTGATATGGGTAAGCAAAGGATTAGGGCATACCAGAAAATGGAGTTAAACTGATTCACTATATTGTGGCCCTTTCTACTGCAAAATATATCTACCAGACTCATGTTTTAGTGGGGTCACATTAGAATCCTTTAGTTGAGGTATTCCACAATAAAAACATTCTTTGAGCAGGAGTCTAAAATTCATCTGCCATATCTAAAGGCCCAATCCAAGATTCAGATACCTCAACTTAAGAAGTCCTAAATGTCTAAACAAGAGAAAACCGATCAGATTTAAAGAAACCAGAATTATGCTGTTAACAGAGTTAGTAACAAATGAAGACTCAAGGGAATAGTAGCTGAATACCCTGAATACTTGCCTTACCACTTACTTACTGTGTAACGTTACTCAAATTACTTTAACTGCCCTTGGCCTCAGTGTTCTAAACTTGCAAATTGGAGATGATAACTGTGCAACCTTCATAAAGTTATTGTGGAAATTAAATGAGATAACACTTTAAAATGAATAGCGTAGTACTTGGCACACAGTAATTGCTCATAACTTGCTAGATCATACACATGCGCACACACAAGTCAATGAGCAACACACAGAGAAGTCTACATAAGGAAGAGAGTGGCTTGAAAACTGAACTGTCTACTGTAATTTAAAATAACAACTATGTCAGTCACCTAAGATTATCTATGTCCTCAAGAGATAAGTGGAAAGAGCAAGGTTAGCAGTTTTTGCTAAAGACCTACTAAGTTTATAAGATTAAAAAACACAAACTCAAGAATGAGATGAGAAAATACAAAATGAAGAAAGCATATTCACCCTTTCAGGAACGAGGCAGAAGAGAAGATTCTCATGTGGTTTGGCAAACTGGAAATTTAATATGAGAAAGTATTATTTTAAAAATATTCTATACACAGTCCTCTTTATAATTTTAGTCTTATCCAAAAAATATTATTATTAAATAAGTGATATTATGACACCGGAAGTAACTATCAGTGCATGCTATGTGGATACCAAATTATTCGAGAACACTTATTTCTATCATAAAATCACAAGTCATAGAGATGAAAGCAAAATGATAAAATAATCTACTTTGATTTCTATAACAAATTTGACATGAATTCCATGACATTCTCAAAAGCAATGAGAATAAAGGGCTTACACTAGAGTTCAGTAACCTCATTATACTGGAGGACCCCAAGAAGTCTGGAACAATACTAAGGAGGGCCACATAGCAGAAAAAGGAAACAGGAAAACATGTGTAGAGAAAAAATAAGGGGAGGGGAAAAAGGGGTAGAAGGGGGAAAAAAGCAATACCATGACAAATGTATCCAGTTACTATTGTAGAGTGCTTAGCACAGTGCCTGGCACAGAGTTAAATGCTGTATATATTTGCTAAATAAAGAATTTGGTATTCATAGTTAAATGCTGTATATATTTGCTAAATAAAGAATTTGGTATTCATAGCGCTAACGACATTACTTGCTTACCCTTTGTGTAGACATTCACATATTTGAAAGCAAAAGCCTAGGGCAAATGATTTCTCAAGGTCCTCTGCAGCTTGGTTATTTCATAGTTCTGTTTTCCATCATTTTAAGAGATTTTACTAGAGGAAAAACACTGATGGTATTGTCAACACATCAGAATTCTGTTTTCTACGTCATCACTTTCCATTTTACCTAAATGTATAATAGGACTATATTTTTCTAACAGCCAGCACTCACTTGGTAGACTTTTTAGAATTTGTGGGCATTATATATTTCATTTGATACTATACACATTAACAACTTGTATTATTCTTTAAAAAGCCCATTCATTTGTAAGATAGCCCTGTTAGTAAGCTCTACTGTAAATCATTTGGTACACAGAACTCTGTGTTCCCATCAGTAATGAAGTAGGCATTTTTATTCAAATGTTAGCAGGATGTTCAACTCCCAGGATAATGATTAAGCGAAGATCTCCTTTTTTATTCTGCAGACAAAGCAGTTACCATACTTACAGTTTAGGCTCTCAGGGACAAAAATCTTAATGGAGGCCAAGATTTTCTCAGACTTTATGGAAATAACCTTTTAAAAAGTTTTCATTCTATGGTCCCTCTCTACGGCAATTCTGATTTCTTTTTCCTGGGGTCAGAACATTCTTGACAGGCTTCCCACTCCCATGGTATTCTTTAATACTATTGTGATTTCCACATTTATCTTTCTAATAAATATTTCATCTGTCTGAAGGCATAATCATTGTGTGTTTACCAAATGACAAAATGACTTACAAAAATGTACTTAACTGAAAACCAGCCTTTCTTAGAATTACTAAAGGATTTTCTTAGAGCTTCTCCCTCCGCCTTTTCAAACTACTGTTCAGCAATAAGATGAATAATAACTTCATGTACTTTTTTATGATTAAAACTATAAACTTGGTGCAAACTGGTACTCAGCTGGCACTCACATTTTACAGTATGTAGATGTAAGCTTGGATCAGGCATGTACATAAGTGCATCTTTTATTCTGTGTTCATACACCATATACAAAATATTAAAGCATTAATCAGGGTGTTTTTGAACACAGGTGTAAAATTAAACAAAATTAAGAAAGGCATTGAAAATGTGTATTATTGATATTAACTTATTGAAGGTTTACATCATACACCTAAAGGTTTACATATTATAGCCATACCATTTAACTAGGTGAGCATTTTGCAAATAAGATGAGAACAAAACCAGTGATCTATTACACACAGTGACATTCAGCTATGTCACTTGAAGTGTACATTTTAAAATTAAATTTCATGTGCAGTAGTACAGATGAGTCTGGGACAAAATAAGTAGCTGATGCATTCACAGAAAACAGCTATTTAAAGTCATATGAGTTGAACAGTTTCATCTGACATATGTCAGACACTGAATGAAAACAGGACAATATTTGAAGGTCACCAGCTCAACATCTATACTACAGAAAAGACCCTTGCTACTTCAGATAGGGTGCCACAAGGCATGGGATTATATTGTCCCTTTGTACATATTTCAGAATTTTTGTCATTGTTTTTTTATTTTTCTTTACCTTTAAAAAAAGTATATATAGTGATTCTCAATATACTTTGGAAATATGTAAAGCTGAAGAAATAGTGATTTCAAATTTATTAAGGTGAAATGGAGGTCTGTGAAAAAGCTGGACTTTGCTTCACCCAAAAGACACATTTCTGCATTCAGCTGTCAAGTTAGCAATATCATGGGGCTGAAATAACACTCCTAAGGAATAACTTCTTCTCAGTGAGATTTCCAAGAAACTACAAGAGCCATTTCTATTAACTCTGATCCCATTTCCTAAGCATCCAATGTTGGACTTTTTGTTGATATACATGGATGCATTTCAGATTATGGCTTATCTATAAACACGTAGCAAAACCCCAAGGTTTTGTTTTTAGTTTTGTAGTTGTTTTTCTTCCATATTTTTTTCTGGCATAAAAGAATAAGTACTAAGGAATGCATCTTATTTTCCTCGAAAGATCAGAGCTAAATGTTACAAGAAACTGAATTGAGTCTACAAGTTAAGGTTCTTTATGAGCCTTGCAGATGGAAGTGTATGAGTGGCTGTCCTATCCACAAATTACAAGTACATAATCAGTCTCTAAGATGAGCAGCCTTCAAAGGAGAATGAATGATACAGTTAAGTGTATCTTTTCAAGGAAGTTTTGGCAGTGAATGACTATAATTGACCATCTTATCATATTTTTGCTCCCCATATTAAGATGATTCTACAGCTTTGTAGAACTGCAAGCTGACAAGTAAATTGATAATTTTAATATGCTAGAATATTTGTAAGGATATACTATGTGCCCAAAATGACTGATTTACCAGTACAACTGCCCCCTTGCAACAAAATCAAGTCTATCAATTTAATCCTTTTTGTTTAGTATTCACTTCTACTGCTCCTCAAAATTCCCTATATTATTCCTCATCTCACCATTGCATGTAGGTACTTTATCTTGTTTTAAGATCTTTCCTTTGCCTACTCTCAACCTTAGAGAGATAGATTCAGTGAAATATCTGACCATTACTGAAATAAGCTACAAAAAAAAAAAAAGAAAAGAAGAAAAAGGTCAATCTGTATGGTACTCTTCTATTCTCCTCTACTTACCCACATGGATATTCTGCCATACTTTGGTTTTTCCTTTTTGGTAAGGAAGTAATGTAGAGAAAGCTAGGTCACACAGGTGTTCAAGGGGAATTTTAAAATAAACATGTTTTGGATTCACTGATCTATACCATAAAAAGGATGATTGTCAGCTATGAGCAAATTTAACACTCAAAAATCCTTATAGGACTGACAGCAAATATGCACATGATAGCTCAATCTAGCCTGGCATGGTGGCTCATGTATATAGTCCCAACCACTCAGGAGGCTGAAGCAGGAGAATTGCTTGAACCCAGGTGTTCAAGGCTGCAGTGAACAATGATTGTGCCATTCACTTCAGCCTGGGTGAAAGCGTGAGACCCCATCTCCTAAAAAAAAAAAAAAAAAAAAGACCTATATATTGACTACTCCAGTTTTGCACGAAGAAGAATTAATATCCAACCTGAAATAAGGAAATGACCTCATTTTAAATTAAAAACGAATAAACAAAAACTAATGCCTAAATTATTTTTTCACGTTTTTTCACTTAGATGTTCTGCTGGCTCACCAAACTCAACAGGTATAAAATGGAATCCATTATTCTACCCCCTCCTAGAGTTGTACTTTCACTTCCGGAATGTGAATGGCACCAAGGCATATAAATGGGGGTGGACTGGGAGCAAGAGAAGCTAGTAGTACAAAAGTATAGAATCAAGCTGCCCAGAAGAAAGCCTAGGATCTGATCATAAATCTTGTTTAAAGATTTTTAAAGGCCAGGTGCTAATCCTGCTGCTTTTGGGAGGCTGAGGCAGGAGGACGGCTTGGGGCCAGAATTTCAAGACCAGCCTGGGCAACCAAGTGAGACCCCATCTCTACAAAAAAAAATAATAAAGATTTTTAGCTGCCCTCTCTTGCTAGGGTTATGAACATTTTCTTTTCCAACTCAGCCTAAACTTGCTTTTAGTAATGCTGAATAGTATCACTATCTGACTAGCCTTTCAAGCCAGAAACCTTTCCCTTATGCCCATATCTAATAAGTGACCCATGCCTGTCAGTTCTACATAGCATATCTCAAATCCCATGGTTCTCAAAGTGTAGTGCCTGGACCAGTGGCATCAGCATCCCCTGGGAACTTGTTAGAGAGGCAAAATCTTGGGCCCCACCTCAGACCAACTGAAACAGAAACTCAAGTGTAGGATCCAGCAATTTGTTTCTCAACAAGCCTTCCAAGTAATTCTGATGCACACTCAAGTTTGAGAATCACTGTTCAACTCTGTCTCTTCATTGCTATCACCATTGGTAATTGCCATCTGCCCCCATCATCTCTTATCTAGCTTTTAGCAGTAGTCTCCTAACTGGTTTATTGGTCTTCATATTTGATCCCTCCAATCCATCCTCCATACTACCACCTGGGTGGCCCTCTATATCACAAACATGATTACTGACGTCTTTCTCTAGTTCCTCCTTCCCTAGAGCAGTGTCTTTTTTTTTTTTTTTTTTTTTTTTTGAGATGGAGTCCTGCTCGGTCTGCCTGGCTGGAGTGCAGTGGTGCAATCTTGGCTCACTGCAACCTCCGCCTCCCGCCTCCCAGGTTTCTCCTGCCTCAGCCTCCTGAGTAGCTGGGATTACAGGTGCACACCACCACGCCTGGCTATTTTTTTTTTTTTTTTGTATTTTTAGTAGAGACGGAGTTTCACCATGTTGGCCAGGCTGCTTTTCAACCCCTGACCTCAAGTGATCCACCTGCCTTGGCTTCCCAAAGTGTTAGGATTACAAGCGTGAGCCACCGTGGTCGGCTGAGCAGTGACTTTTAAACCATGTTCCACCAGGTGTGGTGGCTCATGCCTGTAATCCCAGCAATTTTGGGAGGCCAAAGCAGAAGGATCACTTGAGGAGTTGAGACCATCGTGGGCAACACAGTGAGACCCTATCTCTAAAAAAATAATAATAAATAAAAATAAAAAATATATATTTATTTAAATAAAATAATCAGTGTTCCTAGGTGGCTGTTTCAGGGGTTGCCCTTAAGCAAGAAAGAGGCTCAGTGGGCAATAAACCAAACTTCAAATTTCACAAGTAACATTAGAAAACCACTGGCCTACAGGAAAAGAAGAGATGCACCTTTGTAGGATACAGGCTAGGGAAATCCATCTATATCTGTCTCCAGCATACTTCTCTATGCTTATCTCTTCTCATGCTTACATTCCACATGACCCTCTACCTGTAAAGACTGATTGCAGTTTCCCTAAGAGACCAGGGTATTTGATATTTCTCTGCCACTTATTCTTTTGCTTAGAACATACTCTCATCCCTACCATTTGTTCATCTGACAATACCAAATTACCATTCCCTATTCCCCAGCAGTCCACACTCACATGCCTGGCCCTAGTATTACCAGCATTACCTCCTCCACAAAGCGTTTCCAGATATCTGCTTCTCATTCCCCTACCAGATGAAATTGTTTGCCCATCCTTTGTGCCCTTACTATAGCAATAATAGTTGCAGAAGTAATAGCTAATATTTATTGAGCATACACTATGTTATATGCCAGGCATTGTGCAAGGTGTTTTATGAATTATTTGCATGCCATTTTCAACGTCACAACTCTGTGAGGTATAATTATTATTCTCATCTTAGAGGTTAGGAGATTGAGATTTAGAGAGATTATTCTTAATCTACTTGCCCAAGCTGTACAGTCAATATGTGGCCGAATTGGATCTTCTCATGGTTTTAAACCCCAAAGCATATGCACTTACCCTCTACTACAGAATTAAAGAGGATACACTCAAGCTGCAGCATTTTTAAAAAGGAAGAAAAGGAGAAGAGAGGAGAGAAACCATTCTAGGTTGCAAACAAACGTATCTGAGGACTGGCCCTGAGCAATCGGCCACTAGCTTGAAACTTCAATTTCACACTCTACTTAATACCCAACACCTAGATTGTCATGAAACCCATGCCAGGGTAACCTGTTAGGATATTAGTGCCTATATCATTCTTCCTGCTGCGGGTGTCCCATGAAAGAAAAAAAGATAACTTTTTACTTCTCACTTATCAACAAACCTTGTATCCTAGGCATCAATGTGGAGGGATACGGGACAAGGGGATAGGAGGAGGGAGCACAAGTGGTCCACAGAAGGAGAGGGAAGGAGGACTAAATTCTCTCTGAAACTGGGAGTGGGAGTGATAGAATTGCCAGGTTTTTCAGGGACCTCACAAATCGCTGTAGTTCTGATGGAGGGACCTGATATGGATATCTAGAAAAAATGGTCACTAGGTAAATAACCCTGTGCACCAATTTCAGCATGAAGAATGGCTTTCAGTAATGATCAACAACTAGAGACTTCTCCTTACATTTTCCGTACTGAGTAAACCTCAGTGTACTAGTTTGCCATTGCTGTTGTAATAAATTACCACAAAATTGACAGCATAAAACAACACAGACTTATCTTAGAGATCCAGGGGTCAGAAGCCTGAAGTGGGTCTTGATAGGTTAAAATCAGGGTATCGGCATGGCTGAATTCTTTCCTGGAGGCTCTAGGAAAGAATCAGTGTTCTTGACTTTTCCACTTTCTAGAGGCCATCCACCTTCCTTGGCTCATGGCCCCTTCCTCCATTTTCAAAGCCAGTAAAATCAGGCCAAGTTCTTCTCATGGGCCCATCTCTCTGTTTTTCTCTCTTTTGCTCTTTTCTTCCACTTTTAAAGATGCTTGTAGTTACATTGGGCCCACAGAGATAACCAGGATAATCTCCCTATTCTAAGGTCAGCCGATTAGTAACCTTAATTCCATTTGCAATCTTAATTCCTCTTTGTCATGTTCACATGACATGCCATATTCACAGGTTTCAGAGATTAGGACACAGACATCTTTTCGGCGGGGGTTGGGGGGAGGGGGGGCATTTCTCCCACCATAACCAATGATTACTGCAGATTTGAGTGGAGAGCTGTTTTAGATTACACACATCATTGCCTTACTCAGTAGGTTTTGATATATGAATCTTTTAAACTTATTTAAAAATGCCATGAGCAAGTAAATTCATAGAAACTCCATACCTACAACACTTGATTATTTTATTTCTCTGTGTATAGCACAGTCCCCAACTCTCTACTATGAGCTTATGAGTGAGGACTATGTTCCATATTACTTTTTGTTTCCCCAGCACCTAGCACCATGCCTGGCACACTGTAGAGACTTATAAATGTTTGTCACAGTAATAAATAAATAAAAAGTGCTTCTTCTGGAAAAGAACATTTGTAGAGTTGTATTTGTAACTTAGTTCAGAGCTGTACATATCTTGAAAAATGAATCTACTGCTAAAAAAGAGGGGGAAAAGCTGAACATACACTATTTAAAAATCAATTTAAAATAGATGTCAGAGGCATTTTTTATTATTTCTAAATTAGATCATTCATCAGTGGAATACAGAGCAAAAGAAAGGGAACTGCTCCCCTAAACCAAATGAATTCTTTCTTGTATCTCACTTCAAATCAATAAGGTGAAAGTCTCTTCTAAAATATTATGATTCATGAACCTCATTTACTGCTCATTCTTTTGGTTTCATCAGAGTAGCCATGTTAATATAGTACTAGAATTGTTGATATTTTATTGCATTGCCACATCTCATTATTATGTATTAAATGCTATTATTTATGGTCACTACTTAATCTGACGTGAGACAGAAAAATTATTGAGGGCTCGGCACCTCAGAAGTAGGCATTTTATAGGGACAAAGAACTGACTAGGAAGAGTCAATGGTCCTTCAGCTGCCCCTCAGATCATTAACTCCAAGTGGTTATTTGTTCTCAGGCACTGTCCTGTGCCCAAGTTGTTACTGCTGTGATATGTAGATGAAGGAGAATATATTTTAAATGTTTTAATATGAACTCAATGCTCATGAAAGGTGCCAGATTGAAAGCATTGGAGTCTGAAGTCATCAGGTTACGCACTTGGATGGTTTCAAGGTACAGAGAGATGCTTGACCTTGAACGACCATCATGCAAGAAGGTGAAAACATAGTTTGCTGAACTCCAACAGACTGACAGAGAAGAAGCACAGCAGCATCCCAAAGTGAAGCATTTTTATCAAGGAAGAAGACTCAAGACTACTAGCTAAACTTCAGCTTGAAACTATTTATTATAACGCCAGTACTAGTACGCATGGAGTGAGTGAGTGATAGTGGCGTTAGAATACACAATTGCTTTAAATCAAGGAAAAATATACTATTACCAACTCACTAAACCACTTAACAAGGAGCAATCTTTTAAATGGTGTGTGTATTCCAATTTAATCGCTAATCTTGATTCCGTATTGCATATCTGAGAACAGCCCTGAATTTTCTAAAAATCATACAATGTTTGAACAGAAAGACAGTTGGAGTTGTTCAGCCCAAAGTTTTTATAATAGACTTGAGAAAACCAATGCTCAGAGTGAAGAAGTGACCTGATGAGAAACGTATTACTAATATAAGACTGAGAGTAGAGCCCAGGCTTTCTGATTGAAAAACAAGGGCTTTTCTACTATGTCGTGTTGCCTTTCTAAAAGAGGGAAACTAGCTGCTCTCTGAAACTTTTAAATATTTAGTGCCAATTATTTTTATAAGTGTGCATTCTTTGGGTCTGTCAGGCATTTTCCTCTCCATTCTGATCCATTCATTCACATTAGCTTAGTAAGACTAACATTTTCCACACATTTAAACTTTCCTAGTGTGAAAAATACTTTGCAATTAGTATTGCACAACTGGCAGACTCACAATTACCAAATTAAAAAAATTATTTTCACAAATGACATTATATGCAAAAATCTCGACTTACTTTTTAAGTAAGTTTATCTTTTAATGTCATTTTATTTTCTGATCTTACATTTTTTTTCCTATAGTAATCTGAACTTTTTGGCAATAGTATTCCCTTAAAGACAGTACCTCTGAAAGAAAGGCTAATAGAACTACATGTATAGTCAAAACTGACAAATCCGCTTTAAATTTCTGATACAGACTAATATCCAATAATTGGAGCCCAATTAAGGAAACCCTTAATGAGATATTTGTGTTATATTTTTAGAAGGGCAATGCAAATTCTGAGAGTTTGCAGGTTTCTTTTTTACATACTCTTAAAGAAAGTATCAAGTGATGCCAAAGACTTACCACAAATTCAGATCATCCTTTTGACTTTTTTACAGCTTGAAATGAGAATTCACATTTGAGTAATGATGCATAGCACTGCAAGATATAGGTAGCAAAGGGAAAAAAATCAATGCTTTCTGTGCCTTAGTTACTAAGGACTGAACATTGACCAATATTTTAATAAAAATTAAAACCAGTGAGGGAGATCCTTCATCTTGCCACATTTTCTCACGTAGCCCACCTAACAGTGGACTGACTATAGAGAAGCAAACACTCTCAAAGCTCCATTTGAATTATACCTACATTGGCACATTTACCACGAAAAAAGGCACAATAACTTTTGCCCCAAAGTTGCTCAATACCTGTTTATTGGACATATAGATGGATAGATGGGTAGATGAAGAGAGGGTAGAACGGAAGGGTAAACAAATGAATGCAATACCTGTGTAAATACAAATATTTTACATGAGACTTTACTAAAGAATCAAAACATTCATTTCAGGAGGCAAATATTTATGCCAGTAAAATTTTCTAAATGGAATTATCTGTTCCATTGATATGGAGAAATATTTATTTGTAGTCAGTAAGAACTACTAAATAGTTTTGCAAACATCTTCTCTGGCTACTGCTGTTCCTACATACTCTGCAGATGTTCCCATTAGTTAAGAAGACTCCTGATTTGAGTAGCTGTATGTGGAAAAGGTCACAGAATTATTCAGACATGTAAGACAGCCTGCATATTTGTTTTTGCAAAGACTAAAAATTATGAGGTACAGACACAAGCTTATCTATAAAATGGACAGACTTTAAAAATTTTAAAACAATGCATTTCATTTACATGACATGCAATAAATATAACTGACTATATCACCAAAACATTCCATTCTTTTCACATTATGTAGCTATGTGTTCAATTCTTAAAGTAAAATTCAGTGTAAAATGCACATACCTTGATAGGTCCAGAAGTTATGGGAATCAAAAAGGAGACAGCGGAATAAAGGTCACCCTTGTAATTCCTGTAAACAAATTAGGCCAAATTATCCTTCAAACATATGTGCATGCAAATCCAAAGCAGTCCTTATATGAATGAATGGAAGAGATACATGCGGGGTAGGGTTGGAAGTGGAGATGAGGGTTGTGAATATAAGAACATTTATTGTGCAATTCACAAGAGATAAAGGGGTCCGCTTTTTAAAAGGTCTACTTGAAATTTCAACTGATTATATTAAGTATGCTGCTAACAAAGAATTTCTTAATTATAGAAGAGTATACCTGGAGGAGTATGAAACTCTCACCCATTCCACATAGACTCTCCCAACTGAACACTATTCAATTTCCTTTTTTTTTTTCAATTTTCACTCAACATACCAGTCATTTTGAGACGAAATGCCCACAATTTCAAGGAGTTTCCACTAGTGTAAACAATTTATAGTAGTCCTAATTTCTTACATTAAAATTGTCCTTTACAATTTATAAAAAAAAATCATATATGTATTTCATCTATTTCTCAAACAACTCTGTTATAAGATTAGGAAATTAAGGCCCAGAGAGGTTAAATGGCTTTTTCAAACTCACATATGTGGTTAGTGGCAGAGCCAGGATTAGAATTCATGTCCCCTCACTTTTGGTTCAGTCCTTTTACCAACGTCCCACATGGCATCTTTTATTCAACAGGTATAAAACTGACTATAAAATGTGTCTCCACTATGGTTTGGATATGGTTGGTTTGGCCCTGCCAAGTCACATGTTGAGATTTGATCCTTAGTGCTGGAGGTGAGGCCTGGTACGAGGTGTTTAGATCATGGGAGTAGATCCTTCATGAATAGCTTGTGCCCTTATCATGAAAGTAAGTTCTCACTCTTAGTTCCCATGAGAAATGCTGGTTGAAAAAAAAAAAAAAGCCTAGCACACTCTCTCTCTCTCTCTCTCTCTCTCTCATCATTTAATCTCTGAATATGCTGGCTCCCCTTCACCTTCTGACATGATTGGAAGCTTCCTGAGTCTTCACCAGAAGTGGATTCTGTTGCCATGTTTCTTTAAAGCCTGCAGAACTGTGACCCAAATAAACCTCCTTTCTTTATAAATTACACAGCTTCAGGCATTCCTTTACGGCATGACGAATAGACTAAGACAGTCTCCCATGTGCCATGCTTGGTGCTAAGGAAGGAGCTGTGCTATTATATAATGATCCCTACTAATTTACTCCACTTGAGAGATACACTTCTTCCTCTGATTTATATATACCCAGTATGAAGTCACCTGGATTTTTAACATATGAACTTTTAAAAAGTCATTCATGGCAGGTGCGGTGGCTCACGCCTGTAATCCCAATGCTTTGAGAGGCTGAGGCGGGTGGATCACGAGGTCAGGAGTTCAAGACCAGCCTGGCCAAGATGGTGAAACCCGGTCTCTATTAAAAAGACAAAAATTAGCCAGGCATGGTGGTGGGTGCCTGTAATCCCAGCTACTGGGGAGGCTGAGGCAGAGAATTGCTTGAATCAGGGAGGCGGAGGTTGCAGTGAGCTGAGATTGCGCTGTTGCACACCAGCCTGGGCGACGGAGCAAGACTCTGTCTCAAAAACAAAAGAGAAAAAAGTCATTTATTAGTAATGTAAAATTGGTGCAATATTTATGGAGGGCAACTTTTCAGTAGGTACCAAAACCCTTAAAAATATGTCCTCCTTGTGATCGAGTTATTTTACATTTAAACATTTCAAAAGGAGTTATCAGAGATATATACAGAGAGGTATGTATAAGAATTTTTCATGATGTTTTTATAGTAATATTGGAAATTTCCTAAATATCCAATAATTGGAGTCTGGTTAAATAAATCAAGGATTTATTTATGTGGTGGATTACTAAGCAGCCATTAAACATAATATGGGAACTGTTAGATGTTAATGATCACTTCATATAATTTCTATGTATGTCTTTAATTTGCTGCTTCTAAATGACATTCTGGAAGAGATGGGGGAAAGGGGACTATACATTTTTCTTTTCATTTTTTGGTGTTTTCTTTCAACTCTGTTTCTCTTTGTCTCTGTCTCTCTCTCTCTTTCTGTGTGTAGGTCTGTGTGTTTATGTGTGTGTATGTATTTATATATGTCTGTGTGTATGCACATATCTAATATATTTTATTCACATAGAAAGATGTTCAAAAATATTTATTTAAATAAGCACATTATAAAGTAACCACAATGTGAGTTGAGCTTAGATATAGATGTATGTAAATTATGATTTTCTTCTTTCTGTGTATCTGTATTTTCTAACTTTCCTATAATAAACATATATTACTCATATATAGAAAGTTATTATATGTTTTTAATTCTTCAAAAATCCATTTTAGAAAAGGCAGTGTGGGCCACACAGGGTGGCTCACACCTGTAATCCGAGCATTTTGGGAGGCCAAGGTGAGAGGATCGTTTGAGTACAGAAGTTCGAGACCAGCCTGGGCAACAGAATGAAAGCCTGTCTCTACAATAAAAATATTAGCCAGGCATTGTGCTGTGTGCCTGTAGTCTCTGCTACTTTGGAGGCTGAGGTGGGAGGGTCATTTGAGCCTGGAAGGTTGAGGCTGCAGTGAGGCTGCAGTGAGCTGTGAGGTTGAGGCTGCAGTGAGCTGGAGTGTTATCCACTCCAGGCTGGATGACAGAGTGAGACTTTCTCTAAAAAAATAACAAAGGAAAGAAAAGAAAAGAAAAGAAAAGGCAGTGTGTAAATTAAAGCAGAAGAAAAAAGAAACTTCAAAATTTAACATTCCAATATTTTATGATTGGCACTTAATTAACCTTATGGTCCCAATTTATCAATGAAGTAATCCCCAAACCTATTATTTTTATATTTGAGGAAAAATCTCAGTAGTAAGAGTAAACAATTTAAAATTTTTACCAGTAAATCAAGACAGAAGACAATACTTAAATGCCATATTTAAAATGTAGGTCAATAACATCATTGTCACCTTACAAATATCTTACAAAGATCACCAAGGTGACCTCATAATGACAACAGGGTATCATATTATTACTAATGATCTCCATATCCAATGCACTATATATAAATCATTCATACCAGGCTGAAGTGGTGCTCTTGATTAGTTGCAATCTAACTGCCTGATGTGCATTTTTCATCACTGTTAATGTTGCTCAAAAAAGACGTAGTTCTGCTCAGATGTTCATGTGGTTCCAGAATAGTGCTAAGTTAGAATCTTTCAAGGGAAGACATTTCAGAAAGTACTTAGATCCAGACTACAAAAAATATTTCTGGCTCTTGTGCTGCATATACCAGAGCAAGTCTGTAGAAATTGGCTTCATATACATCAGGCTGATTCTGCAAGGAGGCTAGCAAAAAATGCTTTAAAAAATAAACTGCCCTATATGTAGCATTTTGCCTTGGTGAGATAAACAGAAGACTGGGGAAAAACAAAGGGCTCTTCTCTGCTCACTTCTCCATTGTTTTCAAGCTGGCTCCTTTAGGAGTGTGTCACCCCATTTATGACTAGAGAAGGCCAGTTAATACATTGATCTATGTCAGATACCACAAGTTACTTACCATCACTTAACAATTCCCAACATGTACAACTTCCCTCACCCTTTATCTCTCTATTCCACTCAAGAATTCATTTCCAAAAAAGAAACTGTTCACTGTCTTAATACTGAATGTGGGCTAACTACCGTTTAAGAAAAAGAAATTAGAATGTTTGACAGGACCATCACTGAACTCAGACAAATAATGCATACCAGAGGCAAAAACAGCAGAAGCTATTAAACAAAGGTTAAAAATACATCTCACAGGACTAACTATTGGTTTTGGAGATAGGCTAGACCCTGCAAGCAGAGCCCTATGTCCAAACCTGGACAGCTCATTAAGAGATCATCTAGCCTAGACCTTAATTAGCACCACTGCCTGTTGTTTCTTCCTACATAGATAATAATATTCTACTTCCTTCAGTTCTCAGCCTCTTATAACAAAACTATCAGCAGAGATTGGCTATGGAGGTAAAATACATAAATTGGAGGTGAGCAGAAGAAGGGCCTAAAAGCCGGGTTGAAGATGTTGACATCAAATAATATATGTATATATGAATATGCACATAATGTGAATATGCATACATGTGTATGGATAGATACCTTTCTCAAATAGATGTTAAAAGTATGATTTCTATTAGTTTAGAAAATGGTACAAATTTTTACTTTTTAAAAATAATTACCTAATTATACTGTAATTTTAATACCTATATTAATGCTATTTCTATTTTCAAGGGACTTTGGGCGGCATATAGGTCACACTTTATCTTATTAATGAGTATATCTTTACATCGCTATATATGCTTTGAAACTCCTAATGCAATTTTTTTAATGGGACGTTTACTCAAAGACTTCGCAGAAAATAATAGTGTTAATAAAAGAGACAGTTTTCCCATTACAATGATCAGTGCTCTCAGACAATTAATGCTGCAACACTCTGTTGTCACTTTCTTCCTCAAGGCCTAGAGAACTTCTTGGTTTACATTATTGGCTGAAGCTTCTTTTCTTTCTGGCAATATAGGCATTTCTAATGATGAGACCTGCCAAAACTTGTCAATGCTATTTTTCTTCTTTTCCATTAGAGGTGACTGTGGCTGAATAGCCAAGTAATCTATAGTCTAACTTCATTTAATTGTTTTTACTACATGACATGAAGAAATATAGTGAGTAATCACTTCTGTTTTACATGAAGCAAATTGCTAGTGCTTTCCACAGCAATATGAACAAGACTTAATTTGTGCAATTTCCCTTGAACATCCTGTTCAAATCCTAGCAGGGTAAGTTCCGCCCTCTTTGGTTCTCTAGTGAGTGAAGACCAGATTGGATCAGTGGATCTCGATTATTTTCCCTTCTGTAGTCCTCTTCAAAATAAAGTCAGAGAATAGTTGGTCTTGGCTAAAACTGGCATATTCCTCTCCCTCCAGCAACATCTCTCAAGAAAAATGGGTTTATTATCTTTGTTTATTTGTTCCCAAACCTCACTTCTCATATGGCAATATTTATTTTTTTGTTTTTTTAATGGTTTTCTTTGTTTTGTAAATACACGGTGCCTGATAAAGTTATATAGTCTAATTACAGAAAATTTGGAAAATACAGATAATAAAGGAAAAAATGACCTATTACCCACCTTTTTCAATCAGAAATAATCATTTTTAGCACTTTTGCATATCTTTTTCAAGTCTTTTTTCTTTCTTACATATTGGATACATATAATTTTACACCTTGGTTTATCATTTGGTAGTATAACATAAACATTTTCCTTTTATCTTAAAATATTTGTAAACATCTTTTTTTAATGGCCATTATGTATTGCCTTGTCTAGATATATCATAAATCACATAGCATTTGCCTTGTTGAACATTTGGGTTCCTTCATATTTTCTATTATCACAAATAATGCTTGGTGAAAATATTTGAAATGAAGTTTTTTATTTCATATTATTTATTTAGAACAAAGTCCCAGAAGTAGAATTATTGGTATGAACATTATTAAGGCTTTTGCAGCAAACTGCCAAATCTACACCAACTAATATTTCATCATGTCCTTATTAGTCATTCATTTACTCAACCAATATTTATTAATCACCTACTATGTATCAGGCACTGTGCTAGGTGATATGGATATAGTAGTGAGCAAAAAAGAAACAAAGTTCATGCCCTCAAGGAACTAATATTCTAGAAAAGTGGATAAGATTAAAATACAGTATGATACCAGGTAATGATGAGTAATATAAAGAAAAATAGAAGCTGATAAAGGCATAGAAAATGAAAGACAATAAAGTTCATTATATAGGATGGTCAGAGTAGGCCACTATGATGAAGGAACATTTGATCAAATATCTGAATGAAGTAAGAAAGTAAACCTGGAGAGGTCTGAATGAAAATTAAATGGGTTAATACATATAAAGTCCTTAGGACAGTGCTTTGCCTAGGAAGCATTCCATATGTGTTAGTTTTTATTATTACTTGTAATGCTAGAATATTCCATTCACCTTTTCTGGTGACATTATTATGGTGGTGTGATCCTGAAAGAGTCAAAAAGGATCTATCATATACTTCTATTATTTGATTGTTTATGTCCCCTCCAATATTCATGTTTAAACTTAATGCCCAATGCAACCGTATTAAGAGGCGGGACCTTTTGGGAAGTGATTAAGACATGAATGGATTGGTAATTTATAAAAGAGGTCCAGGGAATAAGCTAGGTTTTTTTTTTGTTTTTTTTTTGTTTTGTTTTGTTTTTTGGCCCTTTCAACTTCCACCATTTAAGGACACAGGGTACTTCCCTCTGGAGGACACAGCAAGAAGGCAGCATCTTGGAAGCAGAAGGAGTAACTGCCTCCCGCACTGAATGTCAGTGCCTTAATCTTGGACTTCCCAGCCTCCAAAACTGTGAGAAAATAAACTTCTGTTCTTTATTTTAAAACAAAAGTAAAGCCTGCAGAAACCTTGGAGAAAAATCATTTTAGACAGATAAAAAAGCAGGCACAAGGCCGTGAGAAAAAAAAAAAGAATGTATGGCATGTTTAAAGAACAAATCAAAGGGCAATATGGCTAGAAGGTTATGAGCAATGTTTGAGGGGGGACATAGCAAGACATGAAGTCCAATAAATAGTGACCAAATCATGTAAAGCCTTGTAGGGCATTGTAAAGATTTTTTAAATTTTTCGAGTTTTTTAAAGTGTGATGAGAAGTCAACCTTTGGAAGCCAGAGAGCAGACAGATCATAAGATCGTGTTTAAGTTTTAAAATGATCATCCTGGTTGCTGTGTGAAAAACTATATGAGAACAAAGATGGATCTAGGGATATCAATTAGAAGGCTGTTTCAGTATTCCAGGTAAGAAATGATGGTGGTTTGTTCTAGAGTGTTAGTAATGAATGAGAAGAAAATTATTCAGATAAAGAATATAGTTTGAAGGTAGAGTCAGCATTTGTTAATTGGTTGGGTGTCGGGTGTTAAAAAAGAGAAATCAAGAATGACTAACATTTGGGACTTGAAAAATTGCACTGAGCATTATTTTAATTTTTAAAATAAACAGGCATTTATTGTTTCTAATTTGTATGTATACATGTACATAGAAATTGTGGTAAGAACATTTAACATGAGATCTACCCTCTTAAAATTGTAAGTGTACAATACAGTATTGTTATTTAAGGCACTATGTTGGACAAAAGATCTCTAGAACTTATTTGCCTTGCATAAGAGAAACTTTATATTCACTGAATACCATTTATGTTGATTACTGAAGGTTGAGGTTTTTTTCAGTTATTTTTATTCCATTTCCCATTTCTATTTCCTCTCTTGTGAATTATTTTTTCATGTCTTTGCCCAAATGGCATTTATAAAATTATTTCCTCCCTTAGCTTCTATTTTATTGTTATCTTGTATGGCTTGTACCTCTCTGATCTTATTCTAACTTCCTCTCTCTTGAAGGCTCCTCTTATTTCACTAAACTCTTAAATGCAGTGTTTCTCAATATTTCATCTTTGCTTCTCTTTTTACTCTATACAGTCAACTTTCTGTATCCATGAGTTCCACATCTGTAGATGTAATCAAACGTGAATCAAAAATATTCGAAAAAAAATTCCACAAAGTTCCCAAAAGCAAAACTTGAATTTGCTGCACAGCAAGTACTTTGTTGAATCCATGTGAATAAAGTGATGTGTAGGTATTGTATTAGATTTTCTTTTTTAGAGATGGGGTCTTGCTATGTTGCCCAGGCTGGACTCAAACTCACGGGACCAAAGGATCCTCCTGCCTCAGCCTCCCAAGTAGTTCGGACAATAGGCATGTACACCCTTGCGTCTGGTGTATTAGGTATTGTTAAGTAATCTAGAGATGACTTAAAGTATATACTTAGGTCATATGCAAATATTATACCATTTTATATCATGAACTTGACTATCTGTGGATTTTGGTATCTATGGTGGGGGGTCCTGTAACCTGGTCCCCACAGATATCAAAAGATGACTGTATATACTCTCTAGCTAAGCTCACCTACCTGCCCCTATGATTTCAACTACTATGTTGATTGATGACACCCAGATCTCTAATTCTAGACTTCATCTTCAGATCTGTATTTTTTTAGAACAAGTTCTTGCTCTGTCATTTAGACTGGAGTGCCATGGTGCAATCATGGCTCACTTGCAGTCTCAACATCCCAGGCACAAGCAAGCAATCCTCCCACCTCAGAGTGCTGAGTAGCTGGGACTAAAGAGATGTACCACCACGCCCAGTTAATTTTTTTTTTAAAAAAGAGATGGGGTCTCACTATGTTGCCCAAGCTTGTCTCAAACTCCTGTGCTCAAGTAATCCCCCTTCCTTGGCCTCCTAAGCTGCTAGCATTACAGGCAGGAACCAGTGCGCCCAGCCAGATCTGTAATTTCCATCTGGCACAATCCATCTCCATCTGGATATCTAGCTGATGTCTCACATCGAATAAGTCCAAACCTGACTGCATTATCCCCACTAAAACCCACTTTTTCTTCTGTGTTCCCTATTCTGCTTCATGGCATTACCTAGTTTCCCAAGACAAAAGCCTCAGAGTCACTCCCTCCTTCTTCCTCACACCCTAAATTAAATCAATTTCCAAGAATCATTGATTCTACCTTATGAGTGGTTCTCAAATTTGTCCACTCCTCTCCATCCTCACTGTCACTGCCTTGGTTCATGTCCTCATAATTGGTCACAGTTGCAGTACTGCCTCTTTATTGGTCTCACTGCTACTATACTCTTAATCTACTTCAATCCTTCCTCCATACTGGTGATGTCTTTCTAAAACAAGGTTGATTCACCTTGCCCTCACTTTAAAACCCCTTATCTCGTCCAGTTGACGCTACTACAACATAGCACACTGCTTAATTTTGGATAAATCTCAGGAGAAACACCATTTTCTAGGATTATCTCCATGCAGCAAAATACCAACCCATTCATTCATTCAACAAATGTGTACTAAGCCTCTTCTGTATGTCAGACACATAAATGGAAATAAAATAAGACGTTATCCCTGACCTCTGTTCCCCAGGCTCGGATAGGAAATAAAATGGCACTCTCTTGTCCTAGATTGGTATTCCCCATTGCTAATTTAACCTAGTGTTCTTTCACAGCCCTAAGGTCATGTGGAATGTGATTCTCCATATTCTCTGACTAAAAAATATCCTAGACACTCTTTAAGAATCAATTCAAATAACTGATTATTTATAAAACTATATCAACCTTTGAGTTTCCAGAGCATTCTAATTATTCCTCTACTATAGCATTTGTTATATGACCAGAGTATGCTTATATATCTGTCTCCCAAAGATGATTTTTTAATGTCTCTGTAGCACCAGGTAAACAGAGGCATTGAAGAAGGTTTGATAAATTAGTAAATGAATGAATGGAAGAATGAGCAAATGAAAATTTTCCTTCATGAAAATTGTTCTGTGATATATAACCAAAACTATGTAATACTGAAGTTTTCAGTAAAAGGAGAGACCAGTGCATGAGACCTGGAGAGCTTCTGTGGAAAACAGGAGCCTTCAAGACCCATTGTCACAGATCATCAGTGTAAATGTTAATTTTTTTCCCTTTCAATAGTAAAGCAATTCCAAGTATTTTGCTAAATATCTGGGACCAGTGTCCTCTCACTATGTCTACTGCTGTTTTACACATTTTCTTAAGGATAATTTATTCCATGTTTTACAGAAGTAAATTGTTAAAACTTTCTGTCTTCCATGTTAAATTACCAGTTAAAATATTTCCCTTGCACTGAATTCTAATTGTTTACATTAAAATTACCTCACTTTCACAAGTTGTCCGATGTTTCATCAAAGCAATATCTCAAATAGTGAAAAGAACAAAACAATGAAGAAAATGTAGCATCCTTATGTTGACACTTCATGAATTCTAAACCAAAAATAAATGGCGTCACACCTAAGTGTTGCGATTTTATTAGACTAAACAGGAAAGATATATCACAAATGTACTAGCAGCATATGAATACATGAACAGAGTACATCTATAATAAATACCAACCCAGTAAAGCAGTGGGACATTATAGCCCCTACCCAAGATAATTGAAAGAAGGTATGAACTGAAAAAAATATAAATAATAATATCTCATATTATGTTTATAATTATCTGGAACATATATAAAGAATTGGCCAGAATCAGAAGAAGAATAAAAAGAGTAATCGCTCCCAATATTTTAGTGAGTGTCCTAAAGCCTATTTCCTTTCTCTTAAAACTGTATACCAACCCAAACCTTAAAAGTAGTTTAAAAAGAGAAGAAAAAAAGAAGGAAGGAGGGAAGGAAGAAAAGAAGAAAGGAAGGAAGGAAGGAAGGAATTAGAGTGATTTTATTGATCATTTAAAATGTAAGATTATTCTCAAGTCTAAGCAATAAGTATTAATTGGCCAATCAACTGTACTGTTCTTCTCCCTTAGCGGTCACTAGATCTCATTAGTGAAATTAATACTATCTTCCCCAAAAAAGTTTCTTTTTTTTGACTTGCTTCACAATTCTGAAAATGCTTTCTTACATTGCTTAAAGCTTTAAGCGTATAATGAGTCACAGTCACAAAAACATATTCATTTGAAGTATAAAGTAAGCAAATAAGTGATGTATTCATATGTGTCTGTAAATGATGCTTATGAAATCCTTGTCCACAATGTATGTATGTTTTCATAAATATTCATTTAAAAAGTGTCAGCCCCACACACATAAACACAAACACATTTTTGGGCTACTTAATAGAACAGATCACACATCAGTATCACTCAAATGCTTACAATTAAGCAGAGCAGCTTAAAAAAAGAAAATCATTAATGTTAAAGGCAGGAGGGGGATAAGGCACAGAGTATAAATTCAAAATGTTGACCACAAACTTTTTGTTGATAGGAATTGAGTAAGCTAAAAACAGTACCAAAATTTTAGGTTGAGAAGACTTCCAGCCACTGTGTAGTTATAGTGTATTTATACACCTCTATATTTAAACACAGGTGGTAATTAGCAAGATTGAAACACCTTTAATAAGGTATCATCATAGGTGCAAAGGATGTGTAGCATAAGATGAGTTCATTATCAATAACTTTCCTGAATTAATCATCTCTTAGGACATTTAATTTTAAATGTACCTGAAAAAACCTGGATTATTGAGATAAGCCATCTGCAGTATCTCTTTCTAATTTCTCTGAACAACTGAAGAGTTTTCTTAAAATGTCTGTATGCAGCTGGGACATAGGGATTGCAATATCTAATAAACCAATTGTCCATCTAATCTGGCACCTTCACTTTGACAGGTGTCTAAACCAGATAGAGACATTAGAGGTAATATACACACTTAGAATCCACCAATTATGCAAAACCATGCAACTGGGAAATTTTCTCTTTGACCTTAGCCAGTGATCAGATTTTCCCAGAAGTATGCAAACTGATAGCCATGTACTTTTATTTTGGCTGTTTAAAAACCATCATTCATACAGGCAACTAAAAACACTAAGTCGATTCCAAACCTTAAAACATTAAAATGAAAGTGGATTTCCTTTAATATAAATGCATAGAAATTCTACTGAAAGTTACATATGTATGTATAATATGCATCAGCATCCTGAATACTTACAATACCTCTCATCTAACTAGAAAAACAATTGAAAAATATACGGTGATTTCAAAAGGGAAACTGAGGCTATAGAACCATAAAAACTGAGGATTTGAGTAAACAGTGGAAGCTGGAACCATCCGGATGAATGAATGACTTTTTCCATTGTTCATCCAAATGCAAGCATCTGCTGAAAGGTTAGAGGAAATCAACATGACAAAGAAGATACCAATATTATGAATTCTACAAGTTCCGTGATAATTGTCCCAATTTTTTTAAGTTTTAGTCAGATTTTAGTATCACACAGATATAGTCCAAGTAACAAAAAATACACCAAAGAATAAAATACACGTAATTCAACACTCAACAACTGGATACTGATATTCTCAGTATTCCCTAAACTGTAAAAATGTGGATATTAATTTTCCTAAACTTTTGAATAACTGCTTCATTCTATCATTAATAATTCTACCTTGAACATATATATTTTGAAATTTTATTAACTTTAAAACAGAAAAATACCTTCTGACCTTTACATATATTTATCTTTCCATTCTTTGTTTCATTATCAAAGATCTTCTCTCAGTCGTAATACAGAAATTTGCTTACAGCTACAAATTGACAGAAAAATAATATTAGTTTCTCAGGACTTTAGCCGGTATTGCAAAAGACTTGACATGGATTGCAATTCAGCTCATCATAGAGATTGTGATTCCAAAATTTAATTTCATAACTCATAATCAGCCACAAAAACATTACAACAGAATATGAGAAACATTAAAAGGCAATTTCCTCATTGTTGACTACTTATTAATTTACAACTTAGTCGAATAAAATTAAAACAACCAGTATGCTTTCTGGTGACTGGTAAAATGACTGTTTTACAAATTTCAAATAAATGTATTCAAATGCATTTGGTCTCTGTAATAAAAGTGGGACATAGATATTGTAATAAGACTTTTTTTATTTGAAAAGGAAAAATAACCAATTCTACTGGAAAATTCAAGCATCATTTATATTATGTTTTCCTATCATCACTAACTAGCCTTCTTCAAAGTCTACAAAATCATAATTTGAAAGAACATATTTTTTCAATGTAATAGCTATTATGAAACTATTCTACAGCTGTGAATGTTCTATTAGAACAAAAAATGCTCCATAGAATACATACATACCAATAGGAATGCACAAATCAAACTTCTCTTTCTGTGATTATTTTTTAAAAATTGCTTGAGTAGGGACAAAGAGGGTTGTAGTAAGATTTTCAGGAAAATGACAGAGATGGCACTGATTTTTCGTTCAGCTTAATCATTTATTTCTAGCAAATTCAATTCCCCAGCCTTTTACAGCAGTTACTTTCAGGGACCAACAGGCTGGCATGAAATTAAGTTAACAAGCAGATTCCCATTCTGAATTAGTGACTCCCAGCTGTCTGTCCCATCTAGTTTCCATGGCAGTAGCACAATCAGTGGAAAATGAGGTACAGGAAATTTTAAGAAGCCACTGTATCAAGCCCCTTAAGTTAATTTCTTTAAGCTGATGAATCAGTACAGGGGGCAGGGGTGGGGGCAGGGAAGGGGGAGTAGGGTGTAGAATTGAACTTAAAGTTTTTAATTTCCTGCCTTGCTGAAAAGGTCAGTGTGTTTCTGTTTCTGTAATTGTTGTAGAATGCAGGCAACATCTCCTTATACATTTTATAGAAGGCTGTAGATTCACAATGGCATTTAGTTCATTGGGCATTTTATAGTAACCCAAGAGTGTTTAAGATATTTTACATGTATTTTAAAGTGTTTTATTTTATTTTTTCTTTCTCTTTTGACATGGATATTAAGGGTTATCGGCCTGTTAAGTGACTCCAAACACCCAGAAACTAAGTAAACAATTTTCTCAAACAACCAGATGTTTTTCACCCCAAACAGTTGGATGGTTAACAGAATGGTGCAGTCACATATTTGGGTGTCACCTAGATTCATAGAAATTTGTCATAAGCACCCAGAGAAAAAGTATTAACCTTGGCACATATCTACCATAAACAGAAATATAAAGGCTCCCAGGTAAGAACTTCATAGGGGATTATGCACCCATGTGAAAAAGAGATTTTTAACATGTTTTTATGTGTCCATTTTCCAATTAGCTTCTCCACTCTTACAGTTAGAATAGAGCGGGGGTGGAGAATCCAATATTTCAGAATCATTACATCACATTAAAAACATCATCCAAGAGGTAGTGGTTAGTTGGCATATATGCATGTTTCACCATATGCTATTGTTTACCTAAAGTGGAGGCTCGGACAGGAAGTACAATTTAGAATAATTTTTTAAGTTGTAAATTATCCAAGATTATACTTCCAGGCCTTGAAATGGGTCCTGAAGTTACATAAAAATCTAATAGACTTCATTTATTAGACTCTAAGTTACTATTTTAAAATATTAGGGATCCATGTCACCTGTAAAAATATTTACTTTTCAAATTAAAATTAGCTTAATTTCTATACAGAAATGTTAGCATTGCAATTGATATAAATATTGTTATATAATAATTTTCAGTCTTTGCCATCATATTCCAATTTCCTCAGCCCTATTTTTCATGGGTTCCAAATGTAAGCAATTTTGCTGGTCTTGCTAAATTGTATCACAGCACGTCTAGCAAACTACAAAATCTCTATACATTATATAAATTGCCATAACAGAGCACCGAATACTGAACAGACACCTATGGTTGGTCATCAAGGTTGTTAAGAATAATTAAAAGCTGTGTGAAGCCTTTTATAGCATTCACCTGCTCAAACTAAGCATGGTTCTAGCTGGTTATATTTGATATTTACTTTCCTCTGTTCTAAAAAAAATCAGTGGAAAACAGAAAGGAATAAAAATAATACATTAAGCCAGGATTCAGAATATTTTTACCTTTTAGGGGAAGGAAAAATAATAGCAATCTCCATTCAAAGTAGTGATTTAATCTAACACTCAGAATCTGTAGATGATTTAAAGAAATTGTGGTATATGTGAGCATTTCTGAAATTTGATTCCTTTTAATTTTTATAATCAGCAGTTACACTTCCAGTCGTGGGTATATGCTGTTGGTCACAATTGCTAAATTCTGTACCTTACAATATTTTTCATCTGCCTGTAGTCATACTAGGAATCCAGTTTAAACCTTTCTTCTAAATGTTAAGTGATGGGAAGCTTTTTAAGTACGCATGGATTATTAATTTTGAGGTTAAAATCCACAGCAATTTAATAAATATATATAATTTTAATAAAGCTATTGTACATGTTTTATATCTGATTCAAGGCATTCACAAGCAATTGCTTCCATGCGTGTGTGTGTGTGTGTGTGTGAGAGAGAGAGAGAGAGAGAGAGAACAAATATGAGTACTATAAGAAAATTTGTTTTCATCAAAAAAATTAATCACTGAGTCAGTTATTCAAAGTACTGGTCTTCTTTTGACCTCTGGTCATTTATAAGTAAGTAAATAAATAAATGCATAAATAATAATAATTAACTTGTTTTGGAAAACTTTAGGGAATTTATTAACCATAATCTATACCAACTACTTGATAGCTTTACTTAAATCTGAAACTGAATGACTTAGGAAAAGCAAGCTGCAAGCAAAAATTATATGGACTCCAAATGTCTATCTCTAACATAGAATATGAAAAATTTTTGTTTTATTAATTAACACTCAAATTTCTTACTACTTCCAAGTTTTTAAGGCTGTCACGGAAAATAAATTTCCACTAAGTTTTCTGTTTTCAGAAACAACATATCAGGAATGTTTTGCAGTTTGACAATTTAAAGTAATATCGTATAGAATAAACTTGAATGCTAGACTGTTCTGCTTCAGCAAGAATCTTTCTGGTAAAGGTATCAGAAAGGATCAATGACTATGAGGGAAACTATGATTATGTCGGTGTTATTTACACATATAATAGCTGAATTAAACACTGAGACTTCTAGGGTATTCAGACTGAATTAGGCCTTTGAATGTGATGATAGTTATGTATAATACAATTTTATTTTAATACACCTATACGTTTGAATATTTGAAATCTTAATCACCTTTATAGCACAATGATTCTACAAAGCATTCTTTCCTTTAGCCTCACTGTATATTTTGTCAAATGACATGACTGTCCCTAATTCATAATTGGAACCTAAGCCTAATGGAAAATACTACTTCATGTATGCAAAAATATTTGTGGGGTTTTTTTCTGCTATGTATAGCTGACATTGTTCTCAGGACTGGACTCTACTAGTTTTATTATGAAAATGTTAACATTTCTTCATAGAGTTGTTTTATAGAAACACCTGTTTTTCAGAAACATTCTGGGGAACAACCTGAAAACTTTTAAATAATATTTAGAGCATGGATTTATTTTAGGAATTACCTGATCCCTTTTTAAATGCATATTTCGACTTTCTTTAATCATGAAAAGTTTTCAACATTATTTTGTCATACCTGAAAGCTTTTAATTACCCTTAAAAAGCCCAACTTTGCAATAGTAAATTATTTAATGCATCACAAAATAGTGTTATGAACTTGAACTAAAATGGCAAAATTGGGATTCTGTTTCTCCAGTTATGTACTTTGAGGTCTTACTATGCCTTATGAAAATTCATTTTTCCCCACATTGCAGATATGAAGAGCAAGGAGCGGGGGTGAGCAAGCAAGCAGATGCTGGGTAATCATGGAGCAGAAGTTAAAGGTGTGGATCGCCTTTTCATTAATTTTGTTTTTTAAGCCTTTCCCTCTTAGACTCTTCCCTTTCTTGGTAACACTGGAGTATCTACTGCTCCAGATCAGAAGACTTCGGACTAGGAAGATGAACTGGGCTATTTCAGCCAAAAAATATAATAGAGCAGACATTTGCCATGTTCTCCTCAAACACGTTTAAGAGTAGCAATTGATTCTCACAGTACATTGTTACCTGGCTTGTTAATTATAATCATAGAACAAGAGTCTAAAATTCAAGGAAGCTGTCTGTGACACTTACTCGTCACAAACGCGATCAATTAAACGCTAATCTAACAGTACCTATTAGAGTGCACTGGGATGTTTCGTTTCCTTTTGGTCTTTAAAACCAAATGGCTACTAATTTCCTTTCTGTAGCATTGAGAACTTCTCTTTGCATTTCTTTGGGCCACCTCAAAAACACCTCCAGGTTGGTATCCCAGGAAAAAAACGGTTAAGTTCAGGACGTTTACTGACCAATTGTTTCACATTGGAGATGCAGAGCTTTTCTACCCCTATTAGCATATCGCCAGTAGCAGTGATGCAGATCTGCTCAACCCGAAGCTGCCGACGGCGAGTACGAGCTGCAAACCAGCCCCCGCCCCCGCCCCTACTCTCCCAGTGGCGACACAGACGTGGAAACATCTACTAGTGGAGTGAGATCCTCTGTCTCCGCAATTGTAAACAACTGACTGCATCGGGTTCACTGAAATGTTTAAATACACTCCTGACTGCAAACACATCCACTCACCAAGTAGCGCTAACAATCTCCCCTTCTCCGCCTCTAGGCAAAGCATCCTGAAACTAAATTGGCAATCCTCCTGTTATGGAGTGGAAGAAAGTGAGGTTACATTTCCCCAAGCCTGCCTAGCGGGTGCTTGGCGCTCGCAGATATGCTGGCCGTTGCTGAATCTCGGGGACCAAGCCTCTGGATGAAATGCGGAAACACACAAACCCGCACATTGGAGCGCATGGTTAAAGTCAACACCGACGGCTCCTGGAGCACCGCCTGGGTTGTAATGACTATCTCTTTTGACAAAGATTGACAAAGGAGGACGCATCGGGTGGGGCCCTCGACGGCGGCGTAGGTTAGGAGGTCCTGGAGTTCCCCCGGGAACCCGGGCTCCCTGAGTGAGGCTCAAATAGAAATTCAGAAGCAAACAGGTACTAAAGTGCGTCCTAGCCCTTGGGCATATTCTCTGCGGAGACAGCAGGACCTGGACCCCAGTGGCAGAGCCCCAGGCGAACGCTCCAGGGTGGGAGGGATGCCAGAGAAGCGCCCCTTTCTTTCTTTTTAGACCGAGCCTCCCATCCTCACCCCAAGCACCCAGGTCCACTTGTTAGAGTGCCTGGGCTCTGCGCGAGAGCCGAGGCGAGGAGGCTCCCTCTCAGAACTGAAGGAGTTGGTTGGTAAAAGTGCCGCCTGGGAAGCCCAGCGAGCCCTCGAAGGGCAGCGTCCCCAGGGCCCGCTGGAAGCTTGAACTGCGAACAAGGCCGACCTCCCTTCTGCCCCAGATGGTCCAGAGCCCCATGGCCGGCGGAGACCGGGAGAAGAAGGATGCGGAGGCTCTGCCACCTCGGGCAGGAGTCCCAGAGCGGACTCAACCGGCCGCTCACAGCCGGGAGCCGCCATCCGCCGCCTGCAGCCTCGGGGCGAAGTTCGCCTGTAGTCCTTGGGGTAGAAGGTTGGGGGTGGCGGGCGGGAGCGAGAAGGAATGGGGTGGGAGCCAGGAGAAACGCACCTACCTATTCCAAGCGCAAGTTTCGGCGGCGTCCCCAGGTACGGTTTCCCCGCCCCCTCGCCAGGTGCTCGGCTCCGCCGGGCGCTGCCAGTGCCCGGGACTTAGGGCGTCTCGGCCGACTCCTGCGGGAAACGACTGTAAATCCACATTACTGTTCGAGCTGCCGCTCGGGCCCCCGCATTGCTCTCCTCCGGCTGCTGGCAGCGGTGCTCTAAACCGGCGGCCGCCGGAGGCAGGAACCGAACCTAGCTACTATTGCACCAGCGGACGACCGCTGCCAGAAGGGTGCTTGCGCCCAGGGTCCTATGTGTGTGCGAGAGAGTGTGAATACGTGTGTGTGTGTGTGTGTGTGAGTGAAAGAGAGTGTTCGTGTGTGAGAGAGCAGAAGGGGTGAGCTCAGCCCCCGGGGCACTCGGAGGTGAACTCCGGGCTGAGCCGAAGCTCGCCGCGCTCCCGGGTGCTGGGCGTCTGCACGGCTGATGGCTGGGCTGATGTTGCCGTGGCCGCCGCCGCCGCGCTCTAAGGCTGGTCGCGGTGGTGCAAAAAATGTTTCTCCGCTACTCGAGACCAAAAACCTGCCCTGTCTACTGAGCATGCCCGGTTTGACAGCTTCACAGCCGAGTTTTTTTTTTTTTTTTTTTTCTCCTTTTCCCCAAGACTCCAGGTTTTAGCCGCAGCTGAGATGGGAGGGGGAGGGAGGTGGGGGGAGGAGGAGAGGGAGAGGAGGAGGAGGAGAAAGAGGAGAAGGGCTTAAGGAGCAAGTATCGGGCAGAGGAAGGGAAGTCGCAATGAGAAAGATCAGGGTATTATAGGGTGGAGAAGGGAAGGAGAAAGCTGGATATGGAAGCAGAGGAAGGAAATATGGATCAACAAAATTTAGATTTCCTACCACAGTGGGTAGATGCCTGGCCAGGTGACTCACTCGACTTTTTTTTTTTTTTTTTTTAATTACTTTCTCCTGAGGGTGAGGGTGGGGTGGGGGGTTCGGATGAGTATTTGTCAACCCCAGGATCAGCCTGGGACAGTGTTACCTAGTCATGACATACACAAACATCGCGTGCACACACACGCGCGCACACACAGGAGCACAATCACTGCTTCTATGTTCAAAGCCTCAGGACTGAGAATGCGAAGTCTTTTGCCAGTATAACTTTGGCAAAAAAAAAAAAAAAAGGGCGGGGGGAGAGAAATTGTTTGGTTTCCTTTTCTTATTCTCCTCTCCCCCGCCTTCCAGAAAAGCCAAAAGCCCGTGAATGCGGTGCATAAGCGACCCACAAGCTCTCGTGCGTCTGTCGGTGAGAGTGCACCGCCGACTGCGTCCTGCTGACAGTGTGACCCCAGAGCGCCAAGGCCGGCCGGCCACATGCAGCCTACTGGCGGCGCATCAGATCAGCAGCAACGACGTCCACCTGAAGGTGGTTGGGGGAAGAGGGGAGAGCTAAGGGATCCTGCCCTGCCTGGCCGCCCAGGTTCCTGGGCTCCCTAAACGGCTCCGCCCCTCACCCAGCCTGGCACCAGTGCACGTACTCGGGCGAACCCAGCGCGCTGCCCCAAGCCCTGGATCCCTCCCTCCCTCCCAACCCTCCTCAGCTTCCTCGAAAAAGCGGAGAAGCGGAATCTGCACGCCCAGAAACTCGCGTCAGAAGCCTTAGTAGTCCGACTGGGCATGCTCGGGACTTGGGGCGCTTCGCATGGAGGCACTCTCCAGCGGCTAACATCTGTCCGACTGGGCCAGATGTGAGTCTGAAGTAGGAGGCTTGGATGCACGCTAGAGCAGGCTCTGGTTCCGGGAGGGGTGGCGGCGACGCCCACAGCAGTCTTCTTTCCGGCTTCCCACAGAGAGCAAGACCGTGGGAGATACCAAGTGCCGAGCCAGGGGAGCTGCACCAAATGGAGAAATAGGAGTCTAGCGGATTCCCAGGCCTCCTGCCCCGCGGTGCCACCCCAGCCGTAGGCAGGTAGGGGGCGCGCAGAGCAGCTAGGGAGCACCGCGTGTGCTCCCAAGGGACTGCTGACCTCTAGGTAAAGAAAAGAGAGCGTGAAGAGTCGAACATTCTTTGGGCGAAGGACGTTTACTGATTTTTTTAAGTAAAGAAAGAAGGGCGTGTGTGAATGTGTATATGTGCACGCACGTTTTAAATTTTCCTCCGCAAGAACAGGGACAGGAGAGCGAGAAGCTATTGCCGAGTTGGGAACCCGCTAGAGGTTACAATAAGGCAGACTTGGAGTCGTGGCTGGTGCTAGTTACCGGGAAGAGTTCCTCTTGGCGCGGTGGGCGAACACCAAAGCTTCCAACTGTTCCCTTCCCTGGGTGGCGGCAGCTGCCCAAGGTCGGCTTCCGGGCTGGTGTCTGTGCTCCTGAGCAGGGGGACCAGATTCAGTTTCAGAAAGAGAGGTAGTACAGAGTGACGCCAGGGGGAGTTCTCTGAACCGTGTGTTCCCATTTTCCCAGCTTTTGATACAGGTATTTGCAAAGAGGGAGCATTGTAAGACCATCACACCACCAAGGGGAGGAAATACAAAGAGCTGAACACTCTAGGGGGAAGAATCAGGGAATCAAGAGCACGTTTATTCCCATCGTCCCTTCCCAACAAGGTCTTCAGCTTCAGGCAGGAATCATTTGGATCCCTGCGGCTCAACACCCTCCCACTCCCGTCCCGCCCCACCGCCCTGCCAACAAAGAAACAAAAGATGACAACCAGGCTCTGTAGGGGCATAGCAACTGCTTCTATCACCGGCTCTCTGTTTGGCTGTTGAGAAAGCAGTAGTGAAAGGATGGGTATAAAACCTGTGTCTTGCCACAAATATGTAAACGAAACCTTCCTAAAACCCACTACCCACCTACAAAACAAAAACAAGTTATTTGTATAAACATATATAGATTTAAATATCCTAAATAAAGATTCCACATTATGAACTGCCCAAACCCTGAACTGTGGAAGGAAGACTTTCAGGATACCTACTCAATCCTTACCAAAGAGTTCTGGAAGGAGAAAAAAAAGAAACATCTGGCCAGTCACTTCTCCAATGACTGGAAACACTCTGGGTGTTTCCGTAACCAGCGATTAAGAAAAGAACTCCCCATAACAAAAAGGGAATTCTGGCCAAATGGGACATGGACAAACCCTAATGGCCAAGGAAATGGAATATGAATTTAAAAGCACTCTCATTTATCTCACTCTCATTCTTGCTGTTCCTTTGTTACTCTTCTTGAAGATACTGGCAGAAAGGGAGAGTTGATACTTAGGGATTTCATGAAAGGAGGCCGAGTTTGTTTCTCTCCTGGCAATTCAGCAGTCCCTGTAATCATTTTTTTTAGAAATTCTCTACCACCTCCTCTTTATGCTGTATTTTCCCTAGCATTCTTCCCTCTCATTTCCTTACTGGTCTCCTGTGGCTCCCTGGTGTCCTTAATTCATTTGGTCTGCACCTGTCTCCCTTTAGTTCCTTCAAAACATTGTTTCCAGTCCTAATTCCGAAGTACAGAGGGCTCTGTCACTTTTCTCTGTTTCCTAAGAACTGATTTGCTGCTTCTAGACGCCTATATCCTGATATTGTAGGTGGATTTCCTAAGGCATTTATTCAACTTTAGAGATTCCCCAGACACATTTAAGCAACATGAAATTGCAGAATTTTCAAGTAGTTTTGCTCATGGGACCAAGAATTTCTATTTCAAATGTGAATATCAGGAAGAAGACACACTAAATTGCTAGTTTCAGAATAGCCAATGTAAATATAACAGATTGTAATGGAGCATGCAATCTCTATATGACAGTTATCCAGTTGCCACGTGTATATTATTAAAATAATTTGCTAGGAATTTTAAGATATATACCTTTTTGTTAACAAAGACACACACACACACATGCACTCATACACATTTTTATGTTTATTCCCAAAACTAATGTAATTACATAAATTCAATTCAGCAAGTGATTATGGAACATCTACTATATTCCAGGAACTGTGCCAGCATTGGGAATAGGCAAAGAAATTGAGACTTAAAGAAGCTAAGAAATGTTCAAAGATGTGTGAACAATTTGCTAATCAACAAGCATATACTGTGTGACTGTTACCGTGTATCTAGACTATTTCACTCCTAGAGAACAATATTTAGATGTTCTGGCCTTGATTTTTTAAATATATTTTTAATCTATAGGTTGCATTCTGTGAGAAGAATGCATAATGGACAATATTACTTATGTCAGTTTTGTTTCTAAGTACCCTCATAAGTAAGAAGGTAAGTACAATAATATTTGTATTAGTCTATTCTCATGCTGCCAATAAAGACATATCTGAGACTAAGTAACTTATACAGGAAAGAAGTTTCATTGTACTCGCAGTTCAGCATGGCTGGGGAGGTCTCAGGAAACTTACAATCATGGTGGAAGGGGAAACAAACATGTCCTTCTTCACATGGTGGCAGCAAGGAGAAGTGCAGAGCAAAAGGTGGAAAAGCCCCCCATTATAAATCTATCAGATCTCATGAGAACTCACTCACTATCACAAGAATAGCATGGAGGAAACCACCCCTATATTCAATTACCACCCACAGGATCTCTCCCATGAAACACAGAGATTATGGGAACTACTATTCAACATGAGATTTGGTGGGAACACAACCAAACCATATCAATATTAGAAGACTAAAGTCAATAACAATTACATAAACAAAATCAATGTGCACCATCTGAAATGAAGGAGTTTTGTTTGGTTGCTTGTCTAATGGCAAGATGTTTTCAAAGGCATAATTTCAACATGTACTCGTTGTGGTAGACTATTATTTCCTATTTCAACTGATAACAACACCATCCAGAGATCAGCTAGCAGAGATTATGAGTAGTGCTGGCACCTTAACTTTTGGCTACAATGATTGGAAGCAGGAAAGGTAGCTTAATGATTTTCTACCCAAACAGCTTCCATAAACAGGGCTGTAAAATTGCAGTCACCGGCTTGCTGCAAGGGAGTGCCCATTTCCGGCCAGCTGTGGGCTCCCCCTGGGGAAAGTAGCCACCTTGGAGGAAGCTTATTTGAGCCTGGATATGAACAGTTGGTGGCCAGGATTCTGCATCCATCTGTTCAGAACAGAGTCAGACACACTATTTTTCACATACCCAAGTAAGGCTCAGGAAAACAACTGACAAGCCAATTAAAGTCTTCTCTTTACCTAATCCTATTTAGTATCCAAATGGACCCTGTGGAGCTACTTCTCTGGCCAGAGTGCGAAGGAGAAACAAAATGCCTTTAAAAAAAAGTTTGGGCTTTAGCAAGGCACTTTGTATTCCACACAGCAAGTTCTGCTCATGGAAGTGTACATTCATATATAATATCCCTCACTGGAAAGGCTCCATCAATGCTGCTTTACCTTACTCTCAGAATAAAATACATCCCTAATACAGACTAATCATAACCTTCAGAAACCAAGGCTTCTCAATAGGGTGCAGTGGCAATTCATTTGTATTATTGCTATAATGGATTCAAATAACTGCCTAAATTTAAATTTATAGATAGTTTAAAAAATGGTACCTTGGTCCTTAATTTATATAAAATTCACTTATATTCACTATCCATACACATAAACCAATATGGCAATAATAATAATTTATACCCTTATAAAGATAACATAGTACCTTCCCTTGAAGATCTGAAAGCTGACTTAATGCGAGTGTTTGTCTTTTTATTGGAAATACTTTTAAGAATATTACTTTTTAGCATTTTTTAACTATCACAGTTGTTGAAAAGGGGAAAAAAATTGATTTCAAAATGTACCGTGATTTCTCCTTAAGAGATAAAATTACACTCCAGGAAAAGAACTTGAAAAGAGTATAGAACAATTAGGATTACTCGGTTGGCATTTAAATGCACTTGAACTTCCCTCTAACTTTGTGACCTCATTATCATAATCTTTTAAGTGAATTATTGTGATTGACTTATACAGGTAACTACTAATTTGTATTGAAATAACTAAAATATTTAGTGCTTCTAAAACACATGCTTAATAATGGCCATAAGAAGACTTTTATAGTCACATACATTAACAATTACTAACAAATGCTAACAATTATTAGGACAGTCCTTCATAAACAGATTTAAAAGGCATTTTAAATGAAAATTTGGAACTAGGATGTTATCATTTTCCATACAACACAATAAACATGAATAATTTCTTCTCAGACTAAAAAAATAGGCTCCCCGTATGTATCTTCATTCTCTCATTTATACTTTCACTAAGTAAAGATTTACAGAATACCTGCTATGTGCCTATTCGGTGCTAAGTACTGGGAAGACAGTGGTAAACAAAACATACATATTCTTGCCCTTGTAGAGTTTACAGACTACTGGTAGGAGACAAACAGAACCAATCATACAACGAAATATGTAGTTCTAAACTGATGGGTGTTCTGAAGGAACAGAACAAGGTATTTGCAAGAGAACAACAGAGGAGACCCATTTCAATTGAGGTTGAGGTGGTTAGGTAGGCATTCCTGAGGCAGTGGCTATTAATCTGAGGCCTGAAGAATGTGGAGTAATTGGCATTCCAGGCAGAGAGAACAGAATCTATGGTATTTGATGTAAGGAATGTCTTGGTACCTCAAATAATGCAAGGTCAGCCTGTGCATCTAGAGGGTAAGGAGCATAATAATGTAGGGGAGGAAGTGATGTAAGATGAGGCAGGAGAGGCAGAAAGGAGCCAAAACATCCAAGACCTCAAGGGCCTTGATAAAGATTTTGGATTTTGCCCTAAGAACAACAAGAAGTCAGGAAAGGAGGGAAGATATGTTATGATCTGATATACCATTGATAGGATCTTTACCCCTGTCATTCAAATCCTTACACTTGCTAATGCTCAATAAAACATTTTCTATCCTTAATCTTCCTGACCTGTCTATGTCATATGCTATCTGTTCTTCAAGTATGGTCAAGAGTCCCCCGGAGGCTCCTTAGAGCCTTTTAGGGTGTCTGTGCAGTTAAACTTATTTTCCTAATACTAACATATTATTTGTTGACAGAGTGTGATGGCTCATGCCTGTAATCTCAGCATTTTGGGAGGCCAAGGTGGGAGGATTGCTTCAACCCAGGAGTTTGAGACCAGCTTGGGCAACACAGTGAGATCCTGTCTCTATAAAACATTTTTAAAAATCAGCCAGGTGTGATGATGTGTGCCTGTAGTCCCAGCTATATGGGAGGCTAAGGCAGGAGGATCACTTGAGCCTGGGAGGTTTAGGCTGCTATGAGCCATGATCTCACCACTACACTCCATCCTGGGAACAAAGACCCTGTCTCAGAAAACAAACAAATAAAAGACATTATGTTTTTTTCACTCACATTTTCTTTTTTTTCTTTTCTTTTTTCTTTTCTTTTTTTTTTTTGAGATGCAGTCTCACTCTGTCACCAGGATGGAGTGCAGTGGCGCAGTCTTGGCTCACTGCAACCTCTGTTTCCCAGGTTCAAGCGATTCTCCTGCCTCAGCCTCCCGAGTAGCTGGGACTACAGGCGTGCACCACCACACCCAGCTAATTTTTCTATTTTTAGTGGGGACGACGTTTCACTATGTTGGCCAGGATGGTCTCCATCTCTTGATCTTGTGATCCACCCTCCTCGGCCTCCCAAATGCTGGGATTACAGGCATGAGCCACCACGCCTGGTCCACTCACATTTTCTTACATGTGTGCATTATCAATTAACTGAATGCAGAAGCAGAGATGAGATTTCAGCTGTGTTTTGTTAAGCCAGGCATTAAAGATCATGATGCCACCCCTCTCAATTATTTTATTTTACATTCAGGGTGAACATGTGCATGTTTATTATATGGGTATATTGCATACTGGTGGGGATTGAGCTTCTAGTGTACCCATTGCTCACATAGTAAATATTGTAGTGAATAGATAATTTTTCAACTCTGGCCTCCCTCTAGCTGTCCCCTCTTTTGGAGTCCCCAGTGTCTATTATTTCTGTCTTTTTGCCCAGATGTACCCATTGTTTAGCTCCCACTTATAACTTAGAACGTGTGTTTTTTTACTTTCTGTTTCTGAGTTATTCCATTGAAAATCATGGCCTTCCCATCCATCCATGTTGCTGGAAAGGATATGATTTCATTCCTTTTAATGGCTGCTCAATAATTTTTTGTTTCACAAAATATAGCAATTTTTCATGAACATACTATTTATGTTAACATGTAATGGGTTTATTACTGTTATTTTAAGTGAATCAATACATAAATATTTAATTTATGTTTTCACTTCTGATACACGAATATCAATAGGTATAACTCACAGGGACAACAGCACTTTGGGGTCATCAGTAATTTTAAAGACTGTAAAGGGGCCCAGAGACCAATGCCAACCTTTGATCCTATTTTCTTAAAACTAGTTATGGTTTCTGTCCTGTCAGTATATTCTACTGTTTCTAAAGGATTGGTCCTTAGACTCACAATTAGAAATTGATTTTTATATTGCAATCCAGTGTGAATACTTATAACTGCTATGTGATACATTCTGAAATTATCTATCCTATTCCAACCTTATCAATTGCCTTCTTAACCCAGTAACTCACCCTGTGAAAAAGTGTGGATGATATCACCCCATTTCCAGGCTTCAATAATTACTTATAGATTGACATCTTCCAGACCTTTTTCCAACATTTCTCCTAGACTCCATCTCTAACAGCTGGCTGGACATTTCCTCATTAATATTTCACAATTACCTGAAGCTCAACTTTTTAAAAACTGAACTGATTCTCTATATATTTTAAATAGGAAAAATTGGAGATTACAAAAGGGTATAACCCCAACTTTATATGAATAGACTAAAGCAAAAAATATTTATAAATAGAGGCATGGGGAAAAAACTGGGAAAAATAAATTACAATATTAATAGTGATTCATGGGGTTGCCAGCAGTTTTAATTTTCTTTTGTATATTGTTTTCTACAATAAACATGCATTACTTCATAATCAAAAATATATTATAAAAAACATAACAGAACTATTTTGCCTTACACATCCCATACCTATCCTTACTTTTCATTTGAAAGGTCTGATCCTTTTTATCTCTAAATTTGCAATTAACACACTTTTTAATTAATATCATTATAATAGTACAGACTCCTCCTGGACCACTTTGTTTTACCACCAAAGACATTTCAATCACAGGATGGGCATAGGTAGGAGTCACCTACCACCAAAAAGTAGGCTTATCAATATTCTAGGCTACTTGGATGCCTTAGTTGAAGTTCTAGGTGCTGCAGGTTACTGTTGTTCTTGGTATGCGTTTGTTTTCACGCAGCTGATAAAGACATACCGGAAACTGGGAACAAAAAAAGGTTTAATTGAACTTACAGTTCCACATGGCTGGAGAGGCCTCAGAATCATGGCAGGAGGCAAAAGACTCTTCTCACATGGCAGCAGCAAGAGAAAATGACAAAGAAACAAAAGCAAAAACCCCTGATAAACCCATCACATCTCGTGAGACTTATTCACTACCAACAAAAAAGCACAGGAAAGACCGGCCGCCTTGATTCAATTACCTCCCCCTAGGTCCCTCCCACAACACGTGGCAATTCTGAGAGATACAATTCAAGTTGAGATTTCGGTGGGGCCACAGCCAAACCATATCACTCTCTCTGTCTTGAAATAGTGTGAAGTACAGTTTATCCCACGGGCTATCAGATGGACACTTGGGTACAGTGAAACCGTCTACTTTTTTTGTTGTGGTTCAAATGCTATTGTAAATAAAGCCTAAAAATTCTACAGTTCAAAACAATCTTTCATCTACTTGGAGCGTCCTTCCCTCTCTATTTCTAGCAATCTATACATTATGTGAGATACATTTTCTTTTTTTTTTTTTCTTGAGATGGAGTCTTGCTCTTGTCGTCCAGGCTGGAGTGCAATGGCACGATCTTGGTTCACTGCAACCTCTGCCTCCCGGGTTCAAGCGATTCTCCTGCCTCAGCCTCCCGAGTAGCTGGGATTACAGGTGCCCACCACCACGCCCGGCTAATTTTTGTATTTTTAGTAGACCGAGGGTTTCACCATGTTGGCCAGGCTGGTCTTGAACTCCTGACTTTGTGATCTACCCGCTCGCCTTCAGAAACTTGTTTTTTCTGCTAAAAAATATAGCGAGGTGATATATTGGTGCTGGCAGATCCACCTCATTTTTAAAATGGCTGCATGGTAGTCCACTATTTTGATGTACTATAATTTTATTTAACCATTTCTTTATTGATGGATGCTCAGATTGTTTCCAATTATTTTCTATTACAAATGATGCTATGATAAATATTCTTGAATTCATTCTCTTTTCATTATATATTTTTGTGCACTTGTATGAGAATTTCCTTAGAATAGATTCTTGGAGTGGATTTCATGGATCAAATACTGTGGGCTAGATACTGTCAAGTATCCCTTCAAAAAGACTTTCACAAGAGTGTATGAAAGTGTCCATTTCTTCATGTGTCTGTTGGCTGCATAAATGTCTTCTTTTGAGAAGTGTCTGTTCATATCCTTTGCCCACTTTTTGTTGTGGTTGTTTGATTTTTTCTTGTAAATTTGTTTAAGTTCTTTGTGGATTCTGGATATTAGCCCTTTGTCAGATGGGTAGATTGTAAAAATTTTCTCCCATTCTGTAGGTTGTCTGTTCACTCTGATGGTAGTTTGTTTTGCTGTGCAGAAGCTCTTTAGTTTAATTAGATCCCATTTGTCAATTTTGGCTTTTGCTGCCACTGCTTTTGCTGTTTTAGTCATGAAGGACTTGCCCATGTCTATGTCCTGAATGGTATTGCCTAGGTTTTCTTCTAGGGTTTTTATGGTTTTAGGTCTAACATTTTAAGTCTTTAATCCATCTTGAATTAATTTTTGTATAAGGTGTAAGGAAGGGATCTAGTTTCAGCTTGCTACATATGGCTAGCCAATTTTCCTAGCACCATTTATTAAATAGGGAATCATTTCCCCATTTCTTGCTCTTGTCATTGTCAGGTTTGTCAAAGATCAGATGGTTGTAGATGCGTGGTATTATTTCTGAGGGCTCTGTTCTGTTCCATTGGTCTATGTCTCTGTTGTGGTACCAGTACCATGCTGTTTTGGTTACTGTAGTCTTGCAGTATAGTTTGAAGTCAGGTAGGGTGATGCCTCCAGCTTTGTTCTTTGGCTTATGCACATGTATGTTTATTGTGGCACTATTCACAATAGCAAAGACTTGGAACCAACCCAAATGTCCATCAATGATAGACTGGATTAAGAAAATGTGGCACATATACACCATGGAATGTTATGCAGCCGTAAAAAAGGATGCATTCATGTCCTTTGTAGGGACATGGATGAAGCTGGAAACCATCATTCAGAGCAAACGTTGTGCACATGTACCCTAGAACTTAAAGTATAATAAAAATAAAAAAATTAAGAACTCTCCAACAAGAGTAAACAAACAAACAAAAAACAATAAAAAAAATTTTGTGCTACCAGCAACAACAAAAAAAAGTGTCCATTTCTCCAATAGGCAACAACATTTTGCATCATCAAACATTTTAAATTTGATGGACAAAAATATCTTATTAAACATTTAATATACATTTGCTTGATTGCTAGTAATGTTGAACTTTTTCATAGGGTTATATATTTTTTCATTTGCGAAGTGCCTATTACAGTATTTTTTCATGGATTTGTTGAACTCCTGATATATTTGGGCTATTGCCCTTTTGTTTTATATGTTGCAGATATTTTCTCCAGGTCTGTCACTTGAGATTGTGAAATCTGTCAGTCTTCTCCTTCATGGAGTCTGGGTTTCATACTTTGCTTGGGAAGACCTTGCCACTCCATATTTTTTTAAGTATCCATTATTTTATTCTATTATTTTTAATACTTAAAAAATCACAACTTTGAAGTTTATTTGTATTCATGGTTTCAATTAAGGGTGCAGCCTATTTTTTTCTTCATTTGGTTGGCCATTTTTCCTTTTATGACAGGTCCATCATTTTCTCAGTGATCTGAAGTTTATCATCAACCAAATTAGCATACCTTTACGCATCTATTTTTTTTTATTTTTTAACTCTGTTCAACCACTGATTTGAATGACTGTCTGTAAACTAATACCATGCTGTATTACTATTGTTTTATAGTATGTTTTGATATCTCTCAGGTAAAATGTTCCTCTTTCTCTCTCACTCTTCTTTTTTTAAAAAACTTTTTGTTTACAAAATATTTTTGCTTTGGGAGGCTGAGACAGGTGGATTGCTTGAGCTCAGGAGTTTGAAACCAACCTGGGGGAACATAGGGAGACCTTGTATCCACAAAACATAAAAAAAAGTTCGTGGGGCATGGTGGTACACACCTGTCATCCCAGCTACCTGGGAGGCTGAGCTGGGAGGATCACTTGAGCCCAGAGAGACAAGGCTGCAGTGAGCCATGATGGCACCACTGCACTCCAGCCTGGGCAACAGATTGAGTCTCCGTCCAAAACAAAAACAAAAACAAAAAACAAAAAAAAAAGTACCACTTTCACCTAAATGAGCTTTAAAGAAAATCTTTCTACCACCATATTTTACAATCACCCCACCTCTCTTTCAGGAGTTCCGTGGAAAATTGATTATAAATTTGGATTATTGTTACATGAGAATTAAAATTTAGGAATGTGTTTGTATTTCCCAGAGAAAAATTATCTGTAATACCAAGGAATAAACTTCTGTCAGGGTAGAGAATTCATAAGAGAAATCTACAGAGAAATTAGGTGAATAGAGCTCATGAAGCAAGTGAAAATGATAAAATGTTAATATGAAGAACCCAAGAGCTAGGACACAAAAGGTAAACATCTTGCTCTCAATTCCCAACTTAACCCTACCCAATTGAATAGATATGTGTTTCAAGTAAACAGACTTGGGATGGAGCTTCTCACTGGATTACTTTTTTTTTCTCTTAGCAGTGGACCTTGCAATTCACTCTTCCACCCAAGAGTTCCAAACTACTTGCACCTGTCATTCTGCCTGTAGTGGACTCCTTCTTTTACCAATTGTCAAGTAAGCCAAACTCTTAATAGTTGGCAGTTTGTTATTCTTTCCTTGTTTCCTTTTGTTCTTCAAATCTGAAGGAAAGGAGGACAAAAGAAGGACCAAGAAAGCCACATAAGAGTCATACAACTCCCTCTGGTCATGGCAGAATCATCTAAAAAGATAGGAGGGAAACTACAGTAGTCCCCCTTTATCTTCAGGGGATACTTTCCGAGACCCCCAGTTTGATGCTTGAAACCACAGATGGTAACAAACCCTATATATTACTATGTTTTTCCTTATATATACATACCTATAATAAGGTTTAATTTATAAATTAGGCAGAGTAAGGGATTAACAACAAAAACTAATGATAAAATAGAACAATTACAATAATAGGCCAGCATCACTCCTCTTGTGCTTTGGGGCCATTATTAAGTAGGGATTACTTGAACACAAGGACTGCAATACCCATACTGTAGCAGTGAATCTGATAATAGAGGAGGCCACTAAGTGACATCCGAGGTAGGATGAAGCAGGATGGTGAGAGATTTCATCATGCTACTCAAAACAGCAAGCAATTAAAAACATGTGAATTGTTATTTCTGGAATTTTCTGTTTAATCTTTTTGGAGTGAAGTTGACTGTGATTAACAAACTGCTAAAAGCAAATCCATGAATAAGAGGGGACTACTGTACTGGTTATATCATTATGCAGAGTTGTTGTGGTTTGAGCTATGTAATTTATGCTTCCCTTTATTATACTTGGTGGTACTAAAGACCATTAACAGACTATTGGTTAGTAAGTATATTCAACCCATACTTTTAAACCTTAGCATCTCCTTTAACTCAGGAGTAGACTAGGTTCAGTCTCTAAAATTGTCCCACAAGCAAAGCAAACATGATCTATCCAGATTTAGTTTTCATATGCCTGTTTTCTAAGTAATTTAAAGGTGTTGCATTCTGCATTGCATTCTATGTTGTTTCATCACAGGAAGACTGCCAAAATTATTAATATAATTTCTTTAGAGGAAAGGAGGAGAAATTGTTTCCCTGATGTCTGCTTAAAATTTAAATGAAAATGAATGTGATTTGAGTGTTAGTATTCATGGCTGCTAGTTCTCTGTTAATTTACATTTATATTCTTAATGTCTAGGTTGAGCCTAGGGAAATTTAAAACTCAATTTCATTAATGCTATAACTTCCATAGGAATCTCAATATGCACAGAAGTTCCTAGATTGTGGAGTTGTTGGATGAGAATATAGCAGGCAAGCATAATTGCTGAGTGGTTATGATAGTTAAATATGTAGCGTCAATTTTGATTTTTGAAATTCCTCTGGGCCTAAGCCCAATGTCCAAAAAGTTTCAAAAACACGAAGCTAATATAGTAATGAATTTTAACATCCTTAAAATGGAAACATTACATTTCTGAACTATTGCCCATTTCTGATTAAATATGATTTAAACTAGATCATGTTTCACATTTGCCACAATTACATTGACATACATGATGTTTGCGATTACTGCATAACTTGAGGTTTGCAAGTTCAGCTCACTGGAGTTAGGTTTTTTTTTTTTTTTCATTTGCTTGCTTTTATTGCAAGTATGATACACTGCTCCCAAGTGGGAAAGGTACTGTGAATAGGAATACATGAAGCAAACAATAATAATGTCCCCTAAGTCTCAGACAGATATATCTTTATTTCTTACTTTATAAGCTATGTGCAGATATGCTTTAAACATATAATATTTAAAGATTATGCTTATGAAATAATCTTTTTGGAAAGAAAATCCCTGAACATCCCAGAATTTCTTAAGAGAAATGACACTTTAACCCCGTTCTTAATCCTTACTTTAATCGTTTTGATTAGACTACTCCTTCAATCTCCCTGAATGATGTCTTAGAATTATATCTATTCCAGAGAGGTTCTGCAGTAATACTTTAGTCTTTCAGCCTCTTGCAACTTTAGGCCATGAAAATTTTGGCCTAAAGCCAGATTGGTCTTATTGTCCTCTTATATAATCTTCAGCCAAAGTCCATCTTCTAGATTTCAATTAACTTGCAGCAGTGGTAAGATAGAGGAGAAAGAGTAAAGGAAAGAAGAGGAAAGAAAAGAGAGGGAAGGGAAAGGAAATACTCTATTATTGGACAACACTGGAAAGTGGTTATCAACTTCTTTGCCTCCAGGCACACTCATGGCTACACCGAAGGTTACGGCAATAATTCACTACAAAGAAACATCCTCCCACTGGGGCAATATGTGGTGGGACTGAAAGGGAAGAAAGGAGGATGGGATGTGTGTAAGGTTTGAGAAAGTTTTCCAAGTAATATGCACAATTGAAATGAATTGCTTTAAAAGCAGACTTAAACTAACTTCGTGATAACATAGTTTAATATTTCTCCTCCATTTATAATTTTGAAAATTTGATATTTTATATATATTTTTAAAAAATTTATATAGAGACAGCATCTCCTTATGTTGCCCAGGCTGGTCTTGAACTCCTGGCCTCAAGTGATCCTCTCACTTTGGCCACCCAAAGTGCTGGCATGAACCGCCGTGTTTGGCTGCAATTATTTTTTATTAAAATATCAGGCACGGTGCAGTGACTCACACCTGTAATCCCAGCACTTTGGGAGGCTGAGGTGGGAAGATCACTTGCACCCAGGAGTTCAAGACCAACCTGGGCAATATGGTGAAACCCTGTCTCTACAAAACTTAGCCGGGAATGGTGGCATGCGCCTGTAGTCACAGCTACTTGGGAGGCTGAGAGGATCACCTGAGCCCAGGGAGGTTAAGGCTGCAGTGAGCCATGATGGTACCACTGCACTCCAGCCTAGGCAACAGAATGAGACCCTGTCTCCAAAAGATAAAAATAAAAAATAAATGCATGATATGTGTTCAGCAGAGTATTCAGGAATCTGCTTTTTTTATTGTTAAAAATCTTACACATAGAAAGTGGCTACATGTAAATATAGATTAAAAATTCATTCATCCAGCATGATAAAGTGGTGCATGAGCTATCTTCCTGGCACAACTATTCAGAATATGTTGAGGGCCTTGCCTGCCACCGTTTATCAAAGCCAGTGTGTGGTGTAAGGCCTAAAATTAAAGCCTCATATTATGTACTGCCTTGATATCTGGCGAAACTGAGAGAGCCTCCAATGGCCTACCTACGAGTTTTTCTCCCTGCTGTGCTCCCACAGATAAGTTCCCCTAGCCTAACAAGACTCCTTATCAAGGAGACCAGGTGCAGTTCCTAAGTAGTGGCTTTCAGTTCTTTGCTGGCCCATGGAATTATTCAAATAAGCCAATCACATCCTCCTGTGGGAACTAAGGGTCATCCCACCTGTCTGATACTACAAAGCTTGCCTCCCACAGCCCCTGGTTGCTTGGTCTGCTCCAGAGAGCAAACTCCTGTGTGGTCCTGTATGCTGTGTGGTGTCCTCCTCCCTTAGGCTGTGAGTATATGTAATTGATAAACTGTGATCAGTCTCATCTGTCCAGCATTGGGTGTTGCGTGTTCGTCTATCCCCATAACCCTGGGGTGGGGATCCCTCCCTCCCCAATGGGATAAAGAGAAAGCAATAAAAACACAGTGATGAACTGGAGAATATGTTTTATTACCATGGGTAAACAATAATAAATGAGTAGTAATTTTGAAATTCTGGGTAGAAATGGAAGTAGTTGAGACATACGTGGAACTTCCAATTTTTTTCTCATGACAAAGAACTGGGGGCAGCCTCAAGGAACTAGGAGAGGTCCCCAGGCAAAAGCCATCAAGAACTGAGAAAATGGGGATCTCAGCATCAACTACAAGAAACTGAATTCTGCCAATAGTCAGTGAGCTTTTATTTCAGTTCTTAGGTTATTTACTTTCTCTACTGTTCTCAGACTGTCACTACTGAAGCGGCATAGTTGTCTGGGGTAAATACCCGGGGTTCGTCATCTCGCACCAAGAAGATTAAGGACACAGACACACATGAGGAGTGAGTTTAGGAGCAGAGGTTAATAGGCAAACCAAAGACAAAGGAGAGCAGCTCTACCTCTCTCATGAGAGAGAGGAGTGTCCAAAAGGGAAAAGCCAGCCTATGGTGGACCACAGCAGATTTTATATGCAGGATTGAGGAGGTCTATCTGATTTATGGTTCAGACACATTGGTTCGACCAGGTGTGACGTTTACATAGCGCACAGGGAAGGCTGGTCTCCCCACCCTAATCTTATTATGCAAATGGGCTTTCCACTTTCCAGTGCCACTTGTCTGCTTCTTACTGTACAATTGGCTGGCAAAGAGAAGGGAAGATGGAGCCACCATTTTAATCATGCTTAGTCCCATGTAGCCTTTTCCTACTAGCACAACTGCTGGCTTTCACCCGTGCAAGCTTCCGGCTTGCTTGTCTATGTCTGCAGCTCAATTTTACAGGCTGCTCTTTGTTAGAAAAGAAAATGATTTGGGGGCTGCTTTCCATTAAAAGGAAAACCTTACAGAAGACTTCCTTACCCTCACTATCTGCCTAAATAATTTCTTTTTAACTCCTATGACTCTACTACAGTTTAATAGTGTTTTCCTAATTTCTCTGATAAGAATCTCCTGGCATGCTTGATTTAAAACAAATTCTGAGAACCCACCCCACACCCACTGAATAAGAACCTTCAGGAAGATAGGCTTGGTTATCCGTTTTGTCAATAATTCCTTTTAGTGACTCTTACCCAGGAAATGCTGGTTAATAACATGGCCCAGCAAAACAGCTCATCCTATTTGACACCAACTCTGCATCCACCTGATAGATCACCATATCCTTTCAATGCTTCCAAAATAATGGTGGATATGGTTTGGATCTGTGTCCCTGCCCAAACCTCATGTTGAATTGCAATCCCCAATGTTGGAGGTGGGGCCTGGTGGGAGGTGATTGGATTATGGGGGTGGCTTTTAATGGTTTAGCACCATCCGCCCTAGTGCTATCTTGTGATAGAGTTCTCAAAAGATCTGGCTGTTTAAAAGTGTGTGGCACCTCCCCACTCTCTCTCTCTTCCTCCTGCTCCTAGACATGTGAAGTGAAGTGCTGGCTCCTCCTTTGCCTTCTGCCATGATTGTAAGTTTCCTGAGGCCTCCTCAGAAGCTGAACAGATGACTAGCATCATGCTTCCTGTACAGCCTGCAGAACTGTGAGCAAATTAAACTTCCTTTCTTTATAAATTTCCCAGTCTCAAGTATTTATAGCAGTGTGAGAACAGACTAATACAATGGTATTCAAATGAGAAAAAAATGGAAATTCCACATATGTCCCAACTACTTCCATTTCTACCCAGAATTTCAAAATCACTACTGATTTATTATTGTTTAGCTATGGTAATAAAACATATTCTCCAGTTCATCACTGTGTTTTTATTGCTTCCTCTTTATCCCATTGGTGAGGGATGGATCCCCACCCCAGGGTTATGGGGATGGACTCCCTATAGGAGTTCAAAACGTGGATGTTTGCTTTCTTTCAGGTTAGCAAAAATACCTCTCTGACACTTCACATTATTTTAAAGGACTTACCTGGTTATTTCAGGCCCACTCAAAATAATCTCCCTTTTGATTATCTTAAACTCAACTGATCAGTAACTTAATCATAAAAGTGATATCATTCAAGAGGAGGGACATGTACATTTTCTGAACACCAAGAGGAGGAAATATTTGAGGTCATCTTAGAATTCTGTCTACTACAAATATAATTCATAATAGAATATGATAATGGAAATAAAAAACAAGGATCACGGAATGACATTGTCTATCAAAATGAGCACCTATGTGAAAATCTAGGACTCCAGTGTAGAAATGTAATGAGGCTATTTTATAAGGCTAGAGGAAAGGAGGGACAAATGATATGGTTTTTAAAGTATATACACACTATCCACATAGATAGATTGAGAATATGGTAGATATCTGTATTCAGATATCTTTTTTTTTTTTTTTTGAGACAGAGTCTCACTCTGTCACCCAGGCTGGAGTGCAGTGGTGCAATCTCGGCTCACTGCAACCTCTGCCTCCCGGGTTCAAGCGATTATCCTGCCTCAGCCTTCTGAGTAGCTGGGACTACAGGTGCATGCCACCATGCCCAGCTAATTTTTGTATTTTTAGTAGAGACAGGGTTTCACCATCTTGTTCAGGCTGGGCTTGAACTCCTGATCTCATGATCTGCCCACCTCTGCCTCCCAAAGTGCTGGGATTACAGGCCTGAGCCACTGCTCCCAACCCAGATATACCAATTCTTACATAGCAAGACATTATAGGGATGAGATTGTCAACTATGTACATATTTTATAATTATTTTAGCTAAAAGTAGAAACAGATACATTCTTGTCTTGATGCTGCTGAAAATTTATTTTTTAAGAAGGAGAGAACACCAAGGGGAAACATTGGTTTGGACTTTAATTTTACTAACAATGTGGAATTGATTGAGGAAATGATAGTGATGAAAGCATTCAGAGAGGGTGACCCCTTTTCAACTTGAAATAGCCAAAAAAGGAACTGTGAACATAGTCAATACACTGCAGGCCTTAAGGGGGAAATGACATTTAAAAAGTTGAGACAAAAATAAAGGTAATACCTAAATACTGCATATTCTAAAAGAGAAGACATATTGGAAGCTGTAAAGGTGGGAGGGAAATTAGTCAAGAAAGACTCCTCACAAAAAAGGAATTCCTGAGTTGAAACTTGAAGAACCAGACAGAATTATACAGGTCTAGAATCAGGGGTGGTAGTGGTGAATGGAGTGAAATAAGAAGAAATGGTTCTGTTTCCAAAAAAGGAAAGTATAAAGTAAAAAGAGAAGAGCACCTAAGACAGAATTCTGAGGAACACCAACATGTAAGTATGCTCAGTGGGAAACAAGAGATAGGAAGAGAATTTAGGAATATATAATATAATGGGAGGCAAAGTAAGGGATCATTTAAAAATGAATGACCTACAGTTTGTTATGTCAAATAAATTGGATTTGTCAACCAGGAGTCATTGGGGACCTCGGTGAGGATACTTTCCTTGCGGTTGTAGGACAAAAGCCTGATTATTATAGTCTAGCATAAATAGTTTACTGAAAGGAGACAAGGAAGCAAAAATAGAGACAATGGGTGAATATACTCTAGATATCCAGAAAGGCAATAGCAGGTGTCAATAAACTCCGACCTCAGTCTTACATATTTTTGTGTGTTTCATCCTGACTTCATTATATAACTGTCTTATATCTCAGAAAAAGCATTTATAAGCTGATTTGGCTTCTAAATACTAAATAGTGATAAAATGACCATTAGAGTTGTAGATTTCAGTAATGAGATGAGTTAGATCATGGTAAAGCCATCTTCAAGGACAAGGTACTTTAACAAGGGAGTAGAGAAGTAATGGTTTCAAAGTGGTAAAGGAGAACTAGTGGTAAAGAATACTGCCTTGCACTCTCCTCCCTCATCTCACCCAAGGTGTAATAATAAGTAGCTTTTCATCCAGGAGACTTCTTGGGAAATCCTGTCCTTGGGAGAGAGCAAAGGTTTAAGTTAAGTCAGGAAGGTGGATGGAGTGCTTCATGGAGAGTTAGGTTATTTATTATGAAACAGATTGACAAAGTGAAAAACATTGTAAAGGAGGAAATGCTGGAAGGATGGAGAGGAAAAATCTACCCTCCATTGACAGGAAGAGAGGAAGGACGAAGTTCAAGGCAATAGAGGGTTGAGGGTCTGAGAAAATGTACTTGTCGAAAATGTTAGAGACCAATTAAGATTACATGTAAATAGAATGTTGTTGTTAGATTGTTTCAGTATAAATGTGTCCATGAGAAAGATGGAAGGGGAAAACATGTAGTCATTCCTTGAGTTTTGAATGCTTGACTGTAAAGCTTTCTCCTCATCTTGTCTAGAGTAATATTCACACAATGAAAACAAAACCTCATGTTTATGATGTTTTGAGGACTGTGACTCATGCGAGTATGTGGATAAAACTGATAGGATAGGCACAAGGTCAATGAAATCACCAAAATAAAATGTGTTGGGCTGATACACTGCGTGGAAAACCTTTTAACTACGTGGATGCATGATCATAAGTAAAAAGTTCAAACGCCTCTGCATCAAGCAACGATTTTGGCAAAGGCATTCTCTTTTCAAATTGCTTAAGAACAGGCATAGTGAGATATCAGAGGGAGATGTTTTTCTCAAGAAATTTGCTTCAGGAAATGAATAGATAATAACTTCAGAATTGAGGAAAAGCTGCAATAATGAAACAGGTGAATCCTTTCACACTTATAGCTTACAAGGCTCATCTTCTGATCTTTGACCCATAAGAAATTAGGTGGTAAAGTAAGCATCTTGTGTTCTTTCTCTGAAAATATTCCATATGAAGAATGGTTTACAGAACCTGAGGTGATTCACTAAAGAAAGAGAAAGAACATAATTGCTCTTTAAAAATACTGTCATGAGGAGAAGAGATTAAGCATATTTCTGTCTTTTTCAAAAACTCAACTAGCCCTAACAAATGGAAGAACAGACAATCTGGTAGGACGACAATATCTAAAAATTATTACTGTACAATAATTGAATGGATTACTTTTCATGCTTCTCTATGGGTCCCTTATCACTGGAAGGGTTAAGGAGAGACTGACTTTCCACCTGCCAGTCGTAGTACAGAGGGAATCCCTGCACTGCTCATAAACTGTGCTTGGTAACTCTTACAGTCCCTTCCAATTAGTAGATTCTATAGTATCCAAATTACCTGTGAATTTGGGCAGGGATACGGGGTGAATCAGAGTGCTTTGGCATTTTGAAAATATTCATACATATATTACTACTATTATTGTAGCAGTAGTATTTTACTTCTGGCATGATGTAGTAATAGATACACCCCATCTTTAAAACAGCAAAGCACTGCACAAAGTGCTTTTAATTAAAGCCTATAGCTCCTTGTGTTTTAATGTTGTCTTTTGTATATATTGTGGCACAACTGCCCCTTCTTCAGTGGGGCATAGCCTTGGATTGGTTTCCTTTGTAGTAGAAACAATAGATTTGCTATGAGTTATTCATTCTCTCTGCCTAAGTCGTCTTGTCTTTGTGCCCTCTATACAGTTATGAAACTGACTGGGCTACTGGTCAAGTCTGTGGCTTTGTAACAAAGTAATGTAATCACTGGAGGGGCTCTTCCTGCCAGCTGTACAGACAAAATCGATTCACTGAGAATCTGGCATTACAGTAGAGGAAGAGTTTAATTGATGCAAGGCCAGCTGACATAGGAGAACTGGAGTTATCACTCAAATCAGTCTCCCTAAAGGATCAGAGCTTAGAGTTTTTATAGACAATTTGGTGGGCAAGGGGCTAGGGAATGGGTGCTGCTGATTGGTTGGGGATGAAATCATAGAGATGTGGAAAATGGACCTCATGTTGTGAGTCCACCTCTGGGTGGGGTCATAGGATCAGTTGCATCCTGGTAGGGTCAGCCTGAAGGAGATAACAAAACAATCCTAGAGGTTGGAAGCAGTGCCCAGGCTGGGCAACAAAGAGAGACCCTGTCACAGGAAAAAAAAATTAGGTTTTAGAATATTGATATTTTCTATAGGAACAATTGGAGAAGGCACACATCTTGTGACCTTTGGCCACATGGCTCCTGAGCAGTAAAAGATTATAGAAACTACACTTATTTTGTGACCTCTAGCCACACGACTCCTGAACAGTAAAGGATAATAGAAACTACACTACGTCTTAGTAGAGTTCAGCACACTCCTGTAATCCTATTCTTATGGTTTTTTCATTAGTCTTACAAAGGTGGTTTTCAGTACCTGAGCAAGGAGGGGGTTAGTTTTAGAGAGGTGCTATAATCATCATTTTTTTTTTTTGAGACAGGGTCTCGCTCTGTCACCAAGGCTGGAGTGCAGTGTGCAGTGGTGTGAACATGGCTCACTGCAGCCTTGACCTTCTGGGCTCAAGTGATCCTACTGCTTCAGCCTCCCATGTAGCTTGGACCACAGGTGTGTACCACCATGCCCAGCTAATTTTCTTGTTGTTGTTGTTGAGATGGGGTCTCACCATCTTGCCCAAGCTGGTCTTGAACTCCTGGGCTCAAGTGATCCTCCCAACTCAGCCTCCCAAAGTGCTGGGATTACAGGTGTGAGCCACTGTGCCCAACCTTATCCTTGCTTTCAAGTTAAACTAAAAACTAAATTCCTTCTAACCTAGCTTGGCTTATGCCCAGGAATGACCAACAATAGCTTGAAGGTCAGAAGCAAGATGGAGTCAAGTATGTCAGATTTCTTTTGTCATAATATTTTTGCAAAGGCAGTTTCAATAAAACTAACAACTTTTTCCATGAAGGTACCAAAATTTTAAAATTTTTAATTTCACTCTCCAGTCAATTAAACTAGACCACACTATCCAATGCAAACTCTAGTTAATTTTATGAGTGTATTCTGTATTGGGTTCATGGCATATGTGTGTGTCATTAATTGACTTTAGTTGATACTTTGCAATCATCAAAAACTTTTTATGAGTATTGGCATTTCCCACAAAAAAGTGGAGTATTAGAATATTATGAATAGTCTGTGTGGAGACAGTATAACATGGTGGGTTATATGTATAGGCTCTGTAGGCAGACAGACCTTGCTTAGGTTTAAATCTCAACTTCATTATTTATTAGCTGTGTGATTTTGGACAAATTATTTAACTGCTCAATGCCTCAGTGTCCTCACTTCTAAAATGGAATAAAGTAAAAGACCTGTCTTAATTTTTGCCATGAGCAATAAATGAGATAATACATGTAAAGCTGAAATTGTAACTATTGTTATTATCACTGAGATTTCATAACTATGTAAAACTTAAAATGTATACTATACAATAACATAAAACATTTAATTCAAATTGAAAATAAATATAGGAATGGTCTTTAAGAAGCATGTTTTAAAATGTGTTATTCTATTTCATTCATAAAAAAATATTCATACTGTTCTCCCAAAGAAAGCAATGAATGGATACAGCAATTGTGCATTTTAGTCTAGGTACAGCTAAAACTGTCCTGGAGGTAATGTAATAAAAAATATCATCTGTCGCATCCTCTAAATCATAAGGAGTTTATTAAAACTAATGAACTGAGTTTGTGAAACAAAGTTTAAATGTTAGAAAATGTATGACTGTAGAATTTCTAGTTGAAAAGCAGTGCACAATAAAAACATTTTCCTGCTAAAGAAAAACCAAATTTTGATTTGCTGTTAGCTACCCAAGCTGTGATTTCTATAATTAGCATAATCTTTCATAAGATACTGAAAATAAAAATTTGTATGATTCCTCACTCTCCTTGTATTGCCAAAGAAAATGTAGTTCTGCAAGCCCCAAATGAACTGTGTAAACAATTATGGGCTGGGTGCAGTGGCTCATGCCTTGTAATCCCAGCACTTTGGGAGGCCAAGGTGGGTAGACCACCTGAGTTCAGGAGTTCAAGACCAGCCTGGCCAACATGGTGAAATCCTGTCTCTATTAAAAATACAAAAATTAGCCAGGCATGGTGACAGGTGCCTGTAATCTCAGCTACTTGGGAGGCTGAGGCAGGAGAATTGCTGGAACCCAGGAGGCAGAGGTTGCAGTGAGCTGAGATAGTGCCAATGCACTCCACCCTGAGCCGACAACAGCAAGACTCGGTCCAAAAAAAAAAAAAAAAAAAAGAACGATTTGACAGTAGAACAACATTATCATTGAGAAACCTAATTTGGAAGAGGTATAAATTGAGTCATGTCTAACCAGGTCACATTAAAGCTGTGTGATTTGGTTCAACATTATTAGTGTAATTTCTCTCTTACCCCAACCTTTAAAATTTAGAAAGAAAACATACACAATGGGCTGTGTATTGTTACTCACAAAATTTGCAGTGGGATGACACGGAATGAAACCATTTTTATTTCATTTTGAAACATCTTGCACATTATTTTTTCATCAATTAGGTGTGGAAGAAATAGTCCTTCTTAAAAATGATTTGTGGTTTCCTTTTTAAAGGTCACATGATAGAAAAATGACAAAGCTTACAGAATGGAACACTTATTAAAACTGGAACAGAAATCTTATGAATTTTGAAAACTGAAGTGCAATTAAGAAACCTATGTATACATTCGAATTATTTCCTGAGCTTCTATACTTCTAAAATTCTATCAGCTGCTGAGATCCAAACACCTTACATGTTTTCTGTATGCAAGGTTGACTTTCTCATTAGACACATGCCTAGGGCCCATAATACTTTAAGGGGTTCACAAATGTATTATTTTAATTTCTTTTAAAATGAGAAGAAAAATTAATATAATAGTAATGTATATGCATTTATAACAATAAATATATAAGTATTCATCTTTATATCAATGCAGTCATAACAAATATTTTTAAATTTATTTTTATGGAGGATAGGGCCACAAAGGCTAAAGTGTGTATGGCCCATGGAAGCGATAATGTCTTAGTATGTAGTTTAGGAGGGCACGGTAGACTGAATAATGGAGTCAAAAGATAACTATGTCCCAATCCCTGGAACGTGTGAATCTTACCTTATGTGGCAAAAAAAAAAAAGACTTTGCAAATGTGCTTTAAAATATTGAGATAGGGAGACTATCCTGGATTATCTCAGTAGGACCTAATTGTAATCACAGGTACCCTTATAGGAGGGAGACAGAGGAAAACGTAACATGCGGAAGAGAAGAAAGCAATGTGACTGTGGAGGCAGAGATTGGAGTGGTGCGGCCATAAACTAAGGAATGCTGGAAGCCACTAGAAAATAGAAAAGGCAAAAAAATGTGTTTTCTTCAAGATCCTCTGAAAGAAGCTGGACCTGCCAACACCTTCATTTCAGCCCAGTGAAACTATTTTTAGAATTCTGGCCTCCAGAACTGTAAGAGAATAAACGTGTTGTTTTAAGCCACCAAGTTTGTAGTAATTTGTTACAACAAAGATAGGAAATGAATAGAAAGGGTGTTCAACTTTAGTTTTAATTTGTTCATTCCTTAAATACAACTCTCCATTTGTACTTAAAAGGAAAAAAATGAATGATATGTCAAGGTAATGAACATTGATGAAATAATGAGCCATTTATAATATTTAAAGAAAGAAAAATGTCAAGTTATGCTTCAAATGAATATGAACTGTAGTTAAATGAGTAGCATTCCTATTTTGTTAATGCTAATTAACCAATGATAAAATTTTAAGTATGCTTTATATCAACATATATTATACCTGCAACATATAGCCTAAACCACTTTTTAAAAAAGACTTTAATGAATTAACCTCAGAAATCAACCATAATCATGAACACTAAACCTTTACCTCATTATCCCTTTCCCTATTAGAAAAAAATACATTTCTTTTTATCATAAGAGGAATGGAAGGGTACAAATTTTCTGAGCTCCTGAACCTTGTGATTGAAATTAAGCTTTATGACACTGCTTACAGAAATAAGAAGGGCAAATGTCATTACTCTTTCAAAAGCAAAGGCAAGGAATGGATTGTTAAATGAGCAGAGTGAAGTGGTCTTCTGAAAAGGGCATCTACTAAAAGTGATATGTCAAAGAAGTAGTCTTAATGTGTTGCTACAGATCGGTTACTGTAAGCTCTGCATTCAAAAATATCCTTGTTTTAACATTTAATATGTTTGAATCTCAATGGTTTTCAGTGGGATTGATCTGTTTAAAGGCTGAATGACTTGGAAAATAGCTGTCCCTTTGCTCCTCTTTAAATAAAAGAGATGTGTATTTCAGAGTTTATCAAGAAGTGGGGAAGTAGTGCTGTGGTGTTAAACTATATATATACAATATACATTGTAAATATATAATATATACACACAATATACTATATATATATATATATATATATATATATATATATATATACATAATATACTGTAACAAGGGCATCCACAGTTCCTGGCTGATAACTCCCATAGCCCTTGTTACAGTCTGTTGTTACAGTGTTGGGAGTGTTAAGCCTTAGGGGCAGGCCTCAGGGAACAAAATCTGACCTTCTCTTGCCTTCCTTTTACCTGTACCAAGGCAGGACTCTAATCTTCTACCTTTCTAATTCTGGGTCATAAATCCCTCATTCCAGAGGGTCTCACCCCATACCCTGGGGAAATAAATGCTGGTGTCATGAAGCTTTCATAAAAATCCAAGAAAACAGCATCCAGGGAGCTTCCGAATAGCTGAACATGTGAAGAATCCTGAAAGGTGGCACACCCAGGGAGGGCGTGGGAGCTCTACACCCCTTCCCCTGTACCTCACCCTATGCATCTCTTCATCTGTATTGTTTGTAATATCCTTTATAATACACTGATATACGTGTTTCCCTGAGTTCTGTGAGCCACTCCAGCAAATTAATGGAACCCAAAGAGGGGGTTGTGGGAACCCACACTTTAAGCCCATTGACCAGAAGTTCTGGAGGCCTGGACTTGCCAATGGTGTCTGAGGGTGGGAGAAATCTTGGGAACTGAGCCCTCAACCTATGTTATCTGACCTATCTCCAGGTAAGATAGTGTCAGGATTGAATTGGAAGATACCCAGCTGGTGTCTGCTGCTTGGTATGTGGGGAAACTACACACACACTTATTTGGTCACAGAAATCTTCTTTGGTGTTGACGATTGTTGTTGTGATGTGTGAGAATGGTGGGAAAACATGGTTTGAGAGTTTTTCATAAAACAAGTACCCTTATTTTCTCTAACATAATCTAGTCAATTTTCCTTTCTAAGTTTATAGAACCCAGTAAACCATATGGATATGAACATTTTCTAGTTACTTATTCGAAAAGTAATTCATTACAGAATACTTTTTAAATCACAATACTTTTTTATAGATATTTTCCTCAATTTCTTCCTATTCATGAAAATGAAGTATGTCCCAGTGTGACTTAAATTATTTTACAACCAGCTTTTCCTATAATATATATGTCAACAGAAATAGTCATTGCTGTATCTTCTAGATAATATCTTATACTTAGAGAAATCATCTCTAATTAACCTGTAACCCTGAGGGCAAAGACAACAACACCAATCTTGCTTACCACTGCATTTCTAGTGCCTAACACAGTGTCTGGCTCTCAATATTTTTTGAATGCATGAATAGATGAATAAATGAATGAATAAATAAATTAATTAAACCACTATACAATACTAGAAACTTGTGGACATTGTAGTGAAAAGATGTGACAGGCAGAGAACTACACATCAGCCTCCAAAAAGCTGTTCTCAGGAAGGGAGTCTGGATCCTGCAAGGCATAAGAGGGCATTGAGAGTCTGGAATGGTGAATTCTGAAAAAAAAAAAAAAAACAAGGAGGAGCCAAAGGAAACCTCACTGGCCTCAAAATTGTACCTGAGGTCAATCTTGTCCATTTATGACCATTTATCAGAGGTGAGAATGTTGCTTTAGTTTCCCCATCTAAGCACCCTTTTTTGTTTGTTTCAGAGATGTTCGATTTGTTTTGTTTATATATATCCTGTTCACATAGGCAATATCTTTACCCTGTTAAAAGTGATTGTGTTAGTCTGTTTGCATTGCTATGAAGGAATACTTGAGACTGGGTAATATATAATGAATAGAGGTTTATTTGGCTCATGGGTCCTTAGGCTCTACACAAAACATAGTGCCAGCATCTGCTCCTGGTGAGGGCCTCAGGAAACTTACAGTCATGGTGGAAGGCAAAGAAGAGCCAGCGTGTCACATGGTGAGAGAGGGAGCAAGAGAGAGGAAAGAGGTGCCACACATTTTTAAATAGCCAGTCTCAATGAGAACTCACTCATTACCTTGGGGATGGTGCTAAGCCATTCATGAGGGATCCGGCCCCATGACCCAAACACCTCCCACCAGGCTCTACCTCCAACATTGTGGATCACATTTTAACATGAAGTTTGGAGGGGACAAAACATCCAAATCGTATGCGTGGTACTAAGTGGAAAAAAAAAAGCATGTAGTCATGAGGCCAAAAGACTTGTAAATCAAGGGGACTTCTTCTGACAAAATTGAGGGACAGGTTTCATACTAGCACTATACCTCCAGCTTTCCATGAGTACCTTGTATCACTATCACTTAGTTTCCTATAGCCTCTTCTACTGGATTTAAGGTATTTTAAGACAGGGGCTATACCTTGTTTTTTATTTTTATTTATTATAATTATTATTTGAGACAAGGTCTTGCTGTGTTGCCCAGGCTGGAGTGCAGTGGCATAATCACAGCTCACTGTAGCCTCGACTTCCTAGGCTCAAGTGATCCTCCCACTTCAGCTTCCAGAGTAGCTGCGATCACAGGAACATGTCACCATGCCCAGCTAATTAATTTTTTTTTTTTTTTGTAGAGACAGGAGCTCACCACGTTGCCCAGGCTTGGGGGATATGCCTTATTTACTTTTACATCCCCTATACCTACCACAGAACATGGTAGATACTAGGTGCACCATAAATATTTGATGAATCAAAGCAAATATAGAAATTAATGATACAGGCCAGGCACGGTGGCTCACGCCTGTAATCCCAGCACTTTGGGAGGCCGAGGCGGGCAGATCACCTGAGGTCAGGAGTTTGAGACCAGCCTGGCCAACATGGTGAAACCCCATCTCTACTAAAAATACAAAAATTAGCCAGGTGTGGTGGTGCATGTCTGTAATCCCAGCTACTCAGGAGGCTCTGGCAGGGAATCGTTTGAACCCAGGAGGCGGAGGTTGCAGTGAGCCAAAATCATGCCACTGCCCTCCAGCCTAGATGACAGAGTGAGACTGTCTCAAAAATAAAAATTGATGATACTCAGTAAAATTTTTTAAAAACATGCAAAGCTGCTTGAGTTAGCTCTTTCTTGATATCTCCTGATTTTGGTGGGGGGGATGTTATGTCTGTGATTATAAAAGAACCCTACTGTGAGACCATTTCATTTATAATACATTGGGGTCCCGTGCCATAAGCTCCAAAGACATCTTAGTAAGGTGTTGGTCTCTGGGTGGCCATGTATGCTTGTTTGAATGCATTCATTGCCTATGCTTTCAGGCAACATATGCTACTTGCTAGAGAGCTTCCTTACTGTGCTTGTTTATGAATCAATCACTTTGCTCACTTAGTAGAACTTATTATTCTTAATGTGTACTTTGATTCTTTATGCCTTTATCCTTGTTTTGAATTTCTGGGGAGTTTCCTTCTTTGGGAAACATCAGCTTTCCAATGGAAGCCATTTCTATTCTGCCTAGGGTATTCTATTTCATCTTGATCAAGTGTTGCTTTTGTTCAAACAGTCTTTTTGGCTTGGAGATTTTTTAAATCAAGTTTTTGCTCATTTTTTTTTATCCCTTGCAGGGGGTATGGATTAATTTACTTCCTTCCTGTCTTCCTTCTAGTAATTTTGAGTTAATCTTGGTCACACATGCTAAGCTTGTGTCTCACTGGTGCTTTTCCAAATTCCCTGCTTTGATTAGTCTACGGAATGAAGATTTTTGGTAACAAGGAGGAGGATAAGCATTCATGTAGCCTTGAATTTTTGAAGCAGTCACTGTTTCACTCTATAGTTAGCTGAATATAATGGAAACAAAAGTATTAGTAAGACCAAATATTTCAGATAATTGAGAGGAGTCCAAATAATGCATGCACATTATCATCAGATCTTGGCGTTTATCTCTACTGTTTTTCCATGCAAATCTGCACTCTTTGCCCAGTGAAGAACTGGGACCTGTGACTGTCTTCATGACTACTCCCAACATCACTGATTAACTGAAAATCTGGACTTTTTTGCAGTAGGCTCTATAAATTGTATGGCTGGTCTGGTGTCTCAGTATTACAACATCAAAACTCTATTGCTTAATAAAATGAGAAATTATGTTTATTGTTCTGCTTTATCTTTTAAGATTATTTATTAGATGTTTTTGTTTGTTTTTGATGCTATCCACTTTGTCTCACTTAAAAGAGTTGCATTCGAGTATGCCACTTTGAAATCAGTTAGATCCTTCCGAAATGAATTGGGAACTTCCTTAAAGAGGGAAATGGGAAAGAGAAGGACCTTTATTGAGGGTCTATTCTGTGCCAGGCTTTATACTAAGGACTTTCCCCACATAGTTAATTTTATTCCCACAAGAACACTAAGCATAGTATCTGTCCAGCCTGACCTATTCATGGGATTTTGGTTCTTGCACCAGAGCACTTGTTAATGTTTGTTGTGTGTTGGCTTCCAGGACCTCACTTTCTGCTCTTCTCTGAGGCAATCTTACAGGTGTCTCCTCTCTAGTTTATTATTCTTCCCACCTCCAGAGGTTTCCATACAAAAGCAGCTGTCCCTGTTTTTTTGACACCATGATAGACCTAATGAATCAGAATCTTCATGGGCAGGTCCCAGGCTTGTCAGATATTTTGCAATAGCTTCCTCTCGTAATTTTGATGTATGTTCCCAGTTAAGACCATAGAAAGAGCTTAACTCTTTCATTTTGTAGATTAGGAAAAGGGCTAAAATGAATTAAATGATTTGTATAAAATAAATCAGCTCATCAGTGGAAGTTACAATTTAAATGTTGATTTCCTGCCTCCCAGTCTGATATAGTTTTGGTCTGTGTCCCCAGCCAACTCTCATGTTGACTCGTAATTCCCAAGGTTGGAGGTGGGACCTGGTGGGAGGTGATGGATCATGGGGGCAAATTTCTCATGAATGGTTTAATACCATTCCCTTGATACTATCTTCATGATAGTGAGTGAGTTCTTGTGAGATCTGGTTGTTTAAAAGTGTGTGACACCTCCCCCTTGGCTCTCTTGTTCCTGCTCCTGCCATGTGACATGCCTGGTCCCCCTTCATCTTCCACCATGACTGTAAGTTTTCTGAGACCTCCACAGAAGCCAAGCAGATGCCAGCATCATGCTTCCTATACAGTCTGCAGAACCATGAGCCAATTAAACCTCTTTTCTTTATATTTATCTTCAGGAATCACCTGAAAAACTTGTAAAACTACAGCTTCTAATTCTGTAGATTTGGAATGAGATCTTGAGAGTCTGCATTTATCTTTTTTTCTCTCTTTCCTTTTCTTGCTCTAGGGAAAGGGAGTTTTCATTTCTAACAAACTCCTAGGTTATGCTAATTCTTCTGGTTCATGAATTAGAATTGAGTAACTAGTTATTAAAGTCTTCTCCAAAGCTTGGCTTAAGCAGAACAAACTTCTGACATGAAATTGTAAACAAGTTGCATTGTTAATAATAATAATAATAATTGCTAACACTTATTGAGAAATGTAAGTTATTTTATACACATTATACAAATGAATCCTCTTAAACATCCTATGAAGTCGGTACTAAATTGTCTATTATTTTGCAAATGAGGACACCGAAGCTCAGATATTTAAGTAATTTTCTCAAGACTACATACTATTGAATGACGGACTGATGAGGCACACTGTGTCTTTTCAGATTTCATCGCTTAACCACAAAGGCTTTTTCTTTTCTCTGGAAAGTGCCAATATTTAGAGAGGTAAAGGAAAGCAGGAAGAGGTGAGAGGAGATAGAGAAGGGAACTAGGTTTTATTAAGAAGCTGGTGTGTGCCAGAGATTATGCTAGTTCATTTTTCATCTCTCATTTACTCATCAAAACTATGATGGAAGTTGGGCATTATCATCCTCCTCTTAATGATGAGGACATCAAGAATCAAAGGTGTTAAGTCATTTCTCCAAGAACATATACTCACACAGTTAGTAAATGGTAGAGTTGACAATTGAACACAAAATTTATGTTAAATCCATTAAATGATCCTCATTCTTATTGGAATCAGTTGAGTAAAAGTTGGATTTACAACTTTTAGAAGGGAATTCTTAACTAAGGTCCAAAAGATCCCTATGGTGTCTTTGATTTCCTTTCTATTCTTTGGAAAAAATATTATTAAGGCATTGCCACATTCTAAAAGAGTCTAGAATGGTGTAGTAGATAATATTACTACTCACCAATATCCAGTTCACTTCTCCTCTGGGTAACTCTAAGACTACACTTTCCAGCTCCATAACATATACATGGGGCCATATCCTATTTATAGTCAATGGGCTGAGCAGACATGGTATGTATTACTTCTGGCCTGAAACACTTAAGATGCAGTGCTCAATTCTTTAGCTCTAACTTCTCTTCCTTAGCAATTGTGGAACCTTGTATTAAGATAGTTGAGTCAATTATTGCAGGAGTATAGTCTAATTATTACAGAAATCACCACAACATGAAGGGAAAGTCCCTTGGAGAGTTGCCCTGACACATATTGATTCTTGTGAGAGTGAGAAACTTCTGTCATATTGAGCTACTAAGATATAGCTGTTTGTTACTGCAATGTCAGTGTAGCCTAGTCTGCCTAGTACAGGTGACAAGGCATTGCTAGATAAGCACCATCAGTATATAATCCTCATTATTGCTGCATTTTGACATCTGGAATTATTTTCCTTCCTAAGAATAAAAGAAATTGTATTCAGCTATTATAATCATATGTGATTGCTTTTGATTACAATGAATCTACCTTGAGTTTAAAAACTTTAAAAGAAAAAAACATAATATGTAAGTATCCATTGATTTCCCTTCATTACTGGACATGACAGAATGCAAAACCTGTGACACTTCTAATGTGACATGGTTCTAAACAATGGAAGATGAAGGAACATGTCTGTACATTTCGAAAATTACTTTATTTTTGATGAAACTATTTACAGAAAAGATTACTCATCCCTCACTTTATAGATAGAGTCTACTGAATATAACTCCCATTTAGGTAATGAGTCTAGGTCCTCATTATGAACACTCCTATTCTGTGATGCCTATAATACCGTGTTCATAATGAGAACCTAGACTCATTACCTAAATGAGAGTTATATTCAGTAGACTCTATCTATAATGGAGAAAAAAAATCCTGATACTCTTTTAGACGATTGGAATACCTGCAGTGCTTGGCCACATATCTGGCTTTCCAGTTTGATGAGGATCAAATCTTTCTACATCAGCATCAAAGGCAGACAACAGTTTTTGAAGTTTTGTCTATTGGCCTGAACATGAGTAGCTGGGGCAGGAAGTGGGGAAGTTGTACCTGGGGACTGGAAGGTGTTTTGAGCCTGGTCTCTATGTATGTGGTTACAACCAAGCTAAATTAGCAAAGGCTAGCTTATTTCACTTAGCATAATGTCCTCCAGGTTCATCCATGTTATTGCAAATGACAAGATTTTCTTCTTTTTTAAGTCTGAATATTACTCCATTATGTAAATATACCATATTTTCTTTATCCATTCATATGTTGATGAACACAGGTTGCTTCCATATCTTGGTTACTGTAAATGCTGCTACAATGAATATGCGAGTTTAGATATCTCTTCAAGATTCTGATCTCAATTCCTTTGGATAGATACCCAGTGGTAGGATTGCTGGATTACATAGTAATTCTATTTTCAGTTTTTTGAGGAACCTCCACACTGTTTTCCATAATGGCTATATGAATTTATATTCCTACTAACAGTGTGCAAGGATTTCCTTTTCTCCACATTTTCCCCAATGCTGATTATATTTTGACCTTTTGGAAATAACTATTCTAACAGGTGTGAGGTGATATCTTATTATTGTTTTGATTTGTATTTCTCTAATGATTAAGGATGTTAAGCATTTTTTCATATACCTGTTGGCCATTTGTATGTCTTTATTCAGGTCCTTCAGCAAAAGCTAGCTTCTTTACAGTGCCCCTGTGAGTTGGCACCAGAAAACTTATGCCCCCTTCTGTTCTCTTTTTGCTAGACCTATGATATGGTAGAATTTATCAGCTTCCTGAAAGCCTGGCTGTTGAATCATCTTTTCCTAAAAAGAGCTTTTATAAAGAAATGGGAACAGAATTTGAATTTTCTTACTCCACGAGAGTTTTCTGGATTTCTAAAAACAAGTACTGATGTGTTTGATTGAAGTACAAAAACAAATTTATTTATTTATTTGTTTATTTAGAGCAAGCTCACTTTCAGAAGAATAGTTTGTCTTGATGATTTTTGGTGATAGGGATACAATAATTCTTTCAATTCAAGGTCTTGTAGTCACAATTATGTTTGCCATGGGAAAAATTTACAAGATTTTTTGGTTTGTTTCATTTCATTTTGGCCAAACTTTCTATTCTGGAAGCATAGAGTGAACGCAAGCAACTCTACAAACTTTGTAAACTTGAAGGAGATTCGTCTGCTGGCTGGAGCCAAGATTGCCAAAGCTTGTTCAGTTTTTCTGGTGGTAGAAATGTGTACCTACCTAAAATAATTACAGAATTATTTTAAAGTTTCTTCCTGGCTGGGCGCAGTGACACACCTGTAATCCCAGAACTTTGGGAGGCCGAGGGAGGAGAATTGCTTGAGGCTAGGAGTTTGACAGTCAGTTTGGGCAACATAGTGAGACAAAAAATTAGCCGGGCATGGCAGCGTGCACCTGTAATCCCAGCTGTTTGGGAAGCTAAGGTGAATCGCTTGAACCTAAGAGGTCTGAAATACAGTGAGCCTTGTTTGTGCCACTGCACTCCAGTCTGTGCAACAGAGTGAGACCCCATTTCTAATAAATAAATGAATGAACTTTCTTCCTACTCAGATGATTTTTAAAATGAACCACTGATTTATAAACACTCCCTTACTAAAACGGACAGCATCAACAATGGAAATTCTAACAAAAAGATGGCTTTATTCATTTGAGAATTAAGGACATGCTGGAACATGCTTTTAATTGGAAGAATCTTGGAGAATCCTGAGGCGATTTGACATAAGTTTATTCTTATCTGGCAAAGCTGCATGAGCTCTGATTTAGTTTGTCAAACTATATAATTTTGTTATCATTGTCAGCATTTGTGGCCATCAAAAGTCAAGTAATTTGTTGATCTCAAATGTATCTGTTGCTATATAAATTTTAAGGTCTTTTACAAAACAAAGACATTATTATTAAAATTTACCTTTTAGCAAAATTAAAATTTACTTCTTATTTTGACAATTTGTGTTTTTTTGTTTTTTTATTTTTATTTTTATTTTATTATTATTATACTTTAAGTTTTAGGGTACATGTGCACAACGTGCAGGTTTGTTACATATGTATACATGTGCCATGCTGGTGTGCTGCACCCATTAAGTGTGTTTTCATGAGTGAAAGAGACATAATTTTTTAAATGTTATATTTATGTGAAATAAACAGTATAATTATTAGCATTTTCTGAAAGAAGGGTATAATTTAAATCAAATTATCAGAGTGGTTTGCAAATCCAAAGAGGTTAGGGACCTTGGCATTAAATTACCTTGCTTTAGAGCTACGATTTGACCCAGCAATCTCATTACTGGGTATATACCCAAAGGAAAATAAATCATTCTATGATGAAGACACATGCACATGATGTTCATTGCAGCATTCTTTACAATGGCAAAGACGTGGAAACAACCTATGTGCCCATCAGTGGTAGACTGATAAAGAAAATGTGGTACATATAAACCACGGAATACTATGTAGCAATAAAAAAGAATGAGATCATGTTCTTTGCAGGAACATGGATGAAGCTGGAGGTCATTATTCTTAGCAAACTAATGCAGGAACAGAAAACCAAATGCTGCATGTTCTCACTTATAAGTGGGAGCTAAATGATGAGAACACACGGACATGTAGAAGGGAACAACAGACACTGGGGCCTACCTGAGTGTAGAGGGTGGAAGGAGGGTTAGGGTCAGGAAAAATAACTAATGGGTATTAGGCTTAATACCTGGGTGATTAAATAATCTGTACAACTAATCCCTGTGACATGAGTTTACCTATATAACAAACTTGCACATGTACTGCAGAACTAAAAATAAAAGTTAAAAACAGTTATTTTGTTTTTCAAATAATTATTATTTATTAATTAAATTATTGAATTATTTATTAATTCAGCAGTACTACTTCTAGGTATTTACCCTGGGGAAGTAATGAAAAATTTAAGTATCAAGATGTTCATCATAGTGTTATTTATAATAATGAAAAATTAAAAACAACCTAATTTCTCGACATTAGGGGAAAATGAAATATCCAGATAGAATATCACATAGCCATTTAACATTATACTTTAAAACCTTTTCAATAACATAAGAGGGTACTTATGGTATAATCTTAAGTTAAAATGATGCAAACATCATATAAATATTATTTCAACTACATAAAAATTTATAAAAACATTTGGAAAGATTTTTGTTAAATTTTTAGCAGTGATTATCTCAAAACGGTAGGATTATGAAAAGACCATTTCTTTTGTAATACATTTTTTACAAAATTTACAAAATGGGCTGGGTGTACTGGCTCAGGCCTGTAATCCTAGCATTTTGGGAGGCTGAAGCCGACAGATTGCTTGAGCCCAGGAGTATAAGACTAGCCTAGGGCCAGGCGCAGTGGCTCACGCCTGTAATCCCAGCACTTTGGAAGGCCGAGGCGGGCAGATCACGGGGTCAGGAGATCAAGGCCATCCTGGCCAACATGGTGAAACCCCGTCTCTACTAAAAATACAAAAATTAGCCAAGCGTGGTGGCACATGCCTGTAATCCCAGCTACTCGGGAGACTGAGGCAGGAGAATTGCTTGAACCAGGGAGTCGGAGGTTGCAGTGAGCCGAGATCGCGCCACTGCACTCCAGCATGGCGACAAATGGAGACTCCGTCTAAAAAAAAAAAAAAAAAAAAAAAAGGCTACCCTGGGCAACACGGCGAAACCCTGTCTCTACCAAAAAAAGATACAAACCATTAGCCAGGCATGGTGGCGTTTGAATGTAGTTCCAGCTACTTGGGAGGCAGAGATGGGAGGATCAGTTGAACCCAGGGGGTCGAGGATGCAGTGAGCTGTGATCACGACACTGCACTCCAGCCCAAGACAGTGAGATCCTGTCTCAAAAATAATGCATATGCTTTATTTTTATAATCAATGTGGAACATATTAAAAAGAAAAGAATTCATACAGAGAGCATTTGGCTCAGTAATCTCTGTAACATATATGTTATTTCAAAAGTCCCTCCAATTAAAGAAATAATAATTTATGAGGAAGAAATAAGTCTGAAAATAAATTTTATTCATGCTTCAACATTAGGCAGTTTGAAACTGAAGCATTAAGCATTGATGTTTTCTCTAGATTTTGTGACAGGCACATGAAATTCTGTGTTTCCAGAGCTATACATTGGCAATGAACACACAAAACTCACTGGTTTTTATTTGTTTGTTTTCAATGAAGGTTTAGAATGTTTTCGTATTTGAATTCTTCAGATAGTCTGCAGTCAGTTGTCAGGAAATATAAAAATAAAAATGTGGCAAGTATCTATTTTTAAATCACTGCAATTCTTCCTGGAGCATTTCCACTGAAAGCACAAAGGATACAGAAATCTAAGTTAAGCACATTTGGGAGTACAGAAGAATCTCAAGCAACATAGTCTCTCATCAGCTAGATGTGTTCAGATAGGTTGGTAGAATTTTGCCTATGGCTGTAAGAGCTGTGTGGCTCCAGAGAATCAATTTCAGTTCTCTCTTTGGGATTCACTGGTATACAAAGTTCTTCGGAGGATTCTTTTTCTCACTAGAAATACTTTCTCTTCTTACCTAACCTAACCTGTATCCCTCAAAAATATAAGCCATTTACCTAACATTTTTATAAAACTTGATAGTGGAAAGAGTCCAGAAACTGACATGGAAGAAACTATATCATAAAACCATGGAGACACTTATTTTGTTATATAAAATTTTAGAGTATGGAGATGTACTGTCTGATATATATGGTTCAATTTAAAGAAAATATAATTGATGCAGGGTGGACACAATGATATGTTAAAATTTGCTGAAAGACAGAAAAATAATATAAATGTATTTATTACAACTGAACTGTACACTTAAAAGTGGTAAAGATGGTAAATTATAAATGTATATTTTACCTCAATAAATTTTTTTGAATTTCATTATAGTGTTGTCACTGGTCGACTTTAGCTCTTCAAGTTCACGTTCAATATTAAGAGGACTTTATTTTATTCTTCCAAAAACCTGAATTTGAAAATTGTATGGGTCACCACTAAATGGCAGTGGCACTTTGGTTATTACTAAAATCAAACAAACTAAACTACAGGGTTGTTAACATTTATGTGGGGGTCGGGCGTGGTGGCTCATGCCTGTAATCCCAGCACTTTGGGAGGCCGAGGCACGCAGATCAGGAGGTCAGGAGATCCAGACCATCCTGGCTAACACAGTGAGACCCCGTCTCTACTAAAAATACAAAAAATTAGCCAGGCGTGGTGGCGGGCGCCTCTAGTCCCAGGTACTCCAGAGGCTGAGGCGGGAGAATGGTGTGAACCCAGCAGGCGGAGCTTGCAGTGAGCCGAGATAGCTCCACTGCACTCCAGCCTGGGCGACAGAGTGAGACTCCATCTCAAAACAAAAGGAGGGATAGCATTGGGAGATATACCTAATGCTAGATGACGAGTTAGTGGGTGCAGTGCACCAGCATGGCACATGTATACATATGTAACTAACCTGCATAATGTGCACATGTACCCTAAAACTTAAAGTATAAAAAAAAAACAAAAAAAAAAAAACAGAAACAAAGAAACCCTTTTATGTGGGATTTAAAGAATTCAGGCAGGGGCTTGGCATGGTGGCTGACGCCTGTAATCCCAGCACTTTGGGAGGCCGAGGCAGGCGGATCACTAGAGGTCAGGAGTTTGAGAGCAGCCTGGCCAACATGGCAAAACCCCTTCTCTACCAAAACTACAAAAATTAGCTGGGTGTGGTAGTGCATGCCTGTAATCCCAGCTACTCAGGAAGCTGAAGCAGAAGAATCGCTTGACCTAGGAGGCGAAGGTTGCAGTGAGCTGAGATCGCACCACTGCACTCCAGCCTGGGCAACAGAGTGAGACCCTGTCTCCACCCCCAAACCCTTCCAAAAAAAAAAAAAAATCAGGCAGGATAGGGTAGGGCCTGCTGACTGGAGTTTAGTGGTACAGTAGCTGACTGTAGCCACCACAGGGAGAAACAGGCCATGTGTCTTTCTGTAGGTGTGGAAGTAGGTGGGTATGTAGGGAGTAGGTAGAAGGTGAGTTTCACCAGTCTCTAAGGGACTTCAACTAGAACTCTGCTATCAAGTGAAAAGTCATTCTATCATTTCATAAACAAAGTCTCCCTATGGCTGGGCATGGTGGCTCACGTCTGTAATCCCAGCACTTTGGGAGGCTGAGGCAGGTAGATCACTTGAGGTCAGCAGTTCGAGACCAGCCTGGCCAACATGGTGAAACCATGTGTCTACTAAAGATAAAAAAAAAAATTAGCTGGGCGTGGTGGCATGTGCCTATAGTCCCCGCTACTTGGGAGGCTGAGGCAGGAGAATTGCTTGAACCCGGGAGGCAGAGGTTGCAGTGAGCCGAGATCATGCCACTGTGCTCCAGCCTTGGTGACAGAGCAAGACTCTGTCAAAAAAAAAAAAAAAAGAGCTATGGAGACAACTCATTAGAAAATCTGAGTACGCAGTCTGATCTACAGAAGTGGTGCTTGAAATATGGCAGCAAAGGAACCAAGAACCGGGAATATAGAGACAATAGGGTGAAAAGTCACGTACTAGTAAGGTCACTTAAGAGACATGCTGAGGTAAGTTAGACTATAGAGAGAGGCAGGGATTGGAGCTGAATCCTCAGAATAGAGATGTAAGGATAGAGTTGAATAATACTATTTTGGACTGAATTGTGTCCCTCTAGAATTTGCATGTTGAAGCTCTAATCTTCATGGTGAGTGTATTTGGAAAAGGGGCTTTAAGGACATAATTAGGGTTCAGTGAGATAATAAGTGTGGGGCTCTAATCCAAAAGGAGTGGTATCCATATAAGAGGAAGAAACACCAGCGACCTCTCCCTCTCCCCCTTTCTGTTTCCTTTTCTCTGTCTCTCTCCCTCTTTCTCTCTGTGTATGTACACATATGTACAGAGGAAGGGCCATGTGAAGACACAGGGTAAAGACAGCCATTGGCAAGCCAGGAAGAGAGCTCTCACCAGAAATCAGTTCTGACACCTTGACCTTGGACCTCCAGCCTCCAGAATTGTGAGAAAATACATTTTGTTTACTTAAGCCATCTAGTCTGTGGTATATTGCTATGGCCACCCCAGTAGACTAAACGAGTACATAATCCATGACTCTGAGCAGCTGGAGAGGAGCCAAAGAGATAACTGATTCTGATGCTGAGCTCATCTGAAGTGCTGAGTTGGGGGCTCTTACCTCTGACTCTTCTGGTTTACAAGGGGTAAGGTGCCTCAGGGTCATGTTAGGTGGGTTCTAATTGCCACTTCCTCAGTAATAGCATTCTTCCAACACCGACACTGAGCACTTTTTAAATAAGTTTTTATTTATTGGATTTAAAGTGATGTCATGATAGATCTAAAAATGACAACGGATAAAGGGATGGGATTTAAAGGAAAAGTAGATATATTTTTGTAGTAGAGAGTACAGGTATATTAAAGATGTATTATAAGAATTGAGAAGAGAAAGTGTTGTTTGTGTGTCACATGGATAGAAATTGACAGTGGAAAACCTGTATAATGAACCTCACAAGAACTAGATATTATATAGAATGACAGAAATCATTTTCTAAAGAATGGGTTTTAAATAGTCCCACTAAATGAAATTGGCACTCTAAGGATAAAGAAAGACAATTAGTAAAGGGAACTTTTTTTTCTTTCCTCCATAGATACAAAGGAACAAAGAACTCAGAAGAGCAATTACAGAAATTCTTCCCAGAATATCAGTTTTATGATTTACCAGAACCCATTCTGACCCTTAGAGAAAAGATTAACACCTTCTGTGATGTCAGGAATTGAGAATTCAGGGATAAATGAATACGAATTCTCCGTAGAAGATGAGTGAGCAGGAAGAATAAAAATGGTAAGATTCTTGCAATCTCAAGTCATGAGCATGATTCAAAGACATATGTACTCTCTTTTGTATAAGAAGTTGACATCTTTTGGTCATTTATTAGGAGAAATATTGTTTTTCCCCTAGGATACTCTGTTCTGAGTCCTCCACATTCCCTTAGAAACATACATTTGCACGTTATGGGATAGGGGATGTAGCCTGTGACAAGGGAAAATCAGATTTTTCTCCCTGATTACCAAACAGCCTACAAAAAACACCTTGGCAATTCCATATTCAAGCTTAGATTAGGGAGAATAACTAGTCCAGCCTAGGAGACAGAAAGTCCACTAGCAATAATATGTAGTAGGGCCGGACTAGCCAAGGTAATACTAAGCAAGAACAACAAAACTGGAGGCATCACTTTATCTGATCTCAAATTATACTACAAGGCTACAGTAACCCAAACAGCAAGGTACTGGCATAAAAATAGACACATAGGTCAAGAGAACAGAATAGAGAACCCATAAATAAAGCCATGTATCTACAGCTAACTGATCTTTGCCAAAGCTGACAAAAACATAGCCTGGGGAAAGGACACTCTATTCAATAAATGGTGTTGGGATGGATTGCCATATTCAGAAGAATGGTGTTGGGATGGACTGCCATATTCAGAAGAATGAAACTGGAACCCTGTCTTTCACCATATACAAAAATCAGCTCAAGATGGATTAAAGACTTAAGTGTAAGACCTGAGAGTATAAAAATACTAGAAGGAAACCAAGGGAAAACTTGTCTGGACATTGATTAGTCTAGGCAAAGAATTCATGACTAAGACCTCAAAAGCACAAGGAACGAAAATAAACAAATAGGACTTAATTCAACTAAAAGCTTCTGTACAGCAAAAGAAATAATCAACAGAGTGAAAAGACAACATACAGAATGGGAGAAAATATTTGCAAACTATTCACCCAACAGGGGACTAATATCCAGAATTTACAAGCAACTCAAACAACTCAACAAAAAAATTCAGATAACCCCATTAAAAAGTGGGCAAAGGATATGAATAGACATTTCTCCAAAAAAGACATACAAATGGCCAACTGGAGTATGAAAAAATGATGAACATCATTAATCATTAAAGAAACACAAATTAAAACCACAATGAGATACCATCTCACACCAGTCAGGATGGCTGAAAAAAGTAAAAAAAAAAAACAAAAAAAAACCCAACCAAGGAACAGATGTTGGTGAATGGAGAAAAGGAAAGCTTATACGCTGTTAGTGGGAATGTAAATTAATACAACCTCTGTGGAAAACGGTATGGAGATATCTCAAAGAACTAAAAATAGAACCACCATTTGATCCAGCAATACCATTACTAGGTGTCTACCCAAAGGAAAATAAATTATTATATCACAAAGATACCTGCACATATATGTTTATTGTGACACTGTTCACTATAGCAAAGATATGGAGTCAAAAACTGTGTCCATCAATGGATGATTGGATTAAGAAAATGTTATACACACACACACACACACACACACACGCACCACGGAAGAGATTCAGCCATTGAAAAGAATGAAATCATGTCTTTTGCAAAAACACAGATGGAACTGGAGGCCATTATCTCAAGTGAAATAATTCAGAAACAGTTAAAAACCATCTCACTCATAAATGGGAACTAAATAATATGTACATATGGACATATAGTGTGGAATGATAGATATTGGAGACTTGAAAGGGGGGTGGGGGTAGGAGGGAAGTGAGGAATGAGAAATTACTCAGTGAGTACAGTGTGTATTATTTGAGTGATGGTTACACTAAAAGTGCAGACTTCACAACTATGCAGTATATCCATGTAACAAAACTGCACTTGTACTCCTTAAATGTATACAAAACAGAATATTTATCTTGTATCATTACAGGTGAATTAAAAAGAAAAATAGAAAATAATATGTAATAATATAATATTTATAATTAAACATTACTATAATATTTTAACATACCAGCTTTCCCTTCTCTAGTATAACTTTTTAATAACACAGAAACTATGTATTAAATAATTACTATCAATAAAATTTCTTTCATCTGTACAGTTTGATATACATCATCATCCAAGTTTCTTAGGCTTTGCCACCTAATACTTTTTTTCTTGGTATTATTCACAACTTAAATAATTATGTACATTATATTTTCTGTGCTCCTAAAAATAAAGTGCTGCCTTCTTATTAATTGGAAAGAAAAAATTGTACTGTGCTGTTTACCACTTGTACTAGGCACAGTGCCAGTAGGGCATAAAACCCAAGCAGGAAAAGATAGACCGTAATGTACATGGTCTATGTTTGTATCGCTATGAAATAATGTATCATTCTGGGAAAGGGTACGATAAAGAAATTTTCACCAATTTCACCTTTGGGTTTTCGTGTTGAAATCGACCAGATATTGGAGATGTTGGAGATGACCCATAGTAAAATATAATGTTTATCAAGGCTAGTCCAAGATTCAAGGCCAGACAAGCTTCAAACTTGATTCCGTAACATGATTTGAAAGTAGAAAGCAGTATTCGAAGGAGGGTATTTATGATACAAGACAGTGCTGTCTTTAAGAGCAGAGCTCTAAATTGAAGTCCTTTACACCCTATAAGCATTTTGCTGTTCACTTTATATAAGCATATATATTGTTTTCAAACTGTTCCCATGTTTTACATTTGTTAAATGCAGAATGTAAGATGATATTATAGGGCAGAGATCTTTGTTTTATTTACTGGTGTATTTTGTGTGTTTAGAATAGAGCCTAGCACACAGTAGAAACTTAATGAATGTTTAATAGATAATTGAAGTGGATATATTTTTGTCCCAACTGAGATATAAGCTCTTCAAGGATAGACACTCGTACAAGAGTAGTTTATAATCCATGTAATGTGTGATAGTATGTAAGGTGTTGCAAACACTATAGCCATCATTATTATATGCCTCTGTTTCCCCAAAATGAAGTACGAGTCACCGCATATATATGGACACTCAATCAATACTACTTAAGGTTTTGGTGTAACATATTCCTTCAGGAATCTGATAAAAGCTATACACATTTTCCCCCAAAGAAATGTACATTCTGATATGTTTTGCAGACGATTTCAGGGAGTTTAGGAAGCAAACCTCTGAAGCTGTCCATGTATGCCTGTACACGGACATACAGTAGGCTACATACAGCATGTAGGTTTGTGTACATATACACATGTATGCCTGTTGGGTCCACATAAGTTTATCAGAGCTTCTTAATAAGCCAAGAAAACAAAAAGAATGGCAGGACTCCAGGGCAGGATTGAGGGCTATTGGCCAAAAAAGTAAGAACAGTAAAAGAGTGTTTTAGTATCATCTATGAAACCAGGCAGGATATCTCCAGAAGGCTAATTGCATGGGCACAGGCCAGACAGCTGAAAAGAATCTGCATGGTTTGTTTTCCCCTTTTTTTCCAGAAAAAGCCACTGTGCCTTGGGTACCTGTAAACTTTTCCAAGTGCCCTTCTCTTTCAAGGGTTTATTTGTCTTGCTTTGTAGAGTAACCTCACCCTAAGTAGGACTCTAGTTTTTATGTTCTTTGGCACCTGACACATTCTCAGAGATTGACTAAGTATATGTGTAAAACATGTCAGAGTCTACAAGTAAAAATATGACTTGAAAAAACGATTGAAAGAATATTACTTTATTGCTATTGCTCAGTTTTATTCTTAGTAATCCGTCAATTCTAATCTGGCATGTTCTGCCCCTTCTGTGTGCATTCATCCCTATGGCTCTTTGGTAACTACTTTTTCTCTTTAAATCTTATTGTAACTCTAGTGCTTTCTCCATCTGCATGGCTGATGCAATATTTCTGATTCTGGAATGTTAAACAATGGAACATATTATTTTAGTTAGAAAGACTAGCAAATCCATAAGTATGAAAATGTAGCTCCATATTTTAAAAGAAAATAAGGTACTCCTAACTTACATTTATCAATTTCTAGAAATTAAGTATCTCAATGGTTTACAATATTGAAATAGAAAATGTATCTTCAGAATTTAAGTATTCAATAAAAATTATGGTTTTTTTCACCCATCAAACACCGTAATTGAAAAAAGGGATGGTATCTAGTTATATAAATTAATGCAAACTTTTAAATATTTTTTTCAGTAGTTCTGTCACTCATTTCTCTTCTACAATGTATCAAAAGGGATTTGTGTATTTGGGAGGAAGATAATACAGGGGATAAGATCAAAGATCTTCCTGAATTCTGGTCAAAGCCAATCTGTTATTGTTACTACTTTACCAGTAGAATTTGAGACAGAATTGTGTAACTAAATGAAGCCACAGTGATTCTTCTGACCTAAAAAGCATTTTGCAATGAATTGTACGTAGCTAACATTTCTTTAATGTTGACTCCATGTTTCTTTTCCCCCCTACCAAGAATCTCTTCTACTTGTACTATATTGAATTTTCAACTTTTAAAAGTATGCAGGGAGAAAGAAATTTTGTTCCGTGCAGAAGAAAGAAATCTGGCTGTGTGTTAGTCCATTCACCATTGCTATAAAGATCTGCCTAAGACTGGGTGATTTATAAAGAACAGAGGTTTAATTGACTCACAGTTTCACAGGCTGCACAGGAGGCATGGCTTGGGAGGCCTTAAGAAACTTACAAGCATGGCAGAAGGCCAAAGAGGAAGCAAGCACGTCTTCTCATGTTGGCAGGAGAGAGAGAGAGAGAGAGAAAGTGGGAAGTACTCCTAACTTACATTTAAGTACATTGAAGTACACACTTTCCAACAACCAGAACTTGTGAGAACAGCAGGGGAGAAATCCACCCCCATGATCCAATCACCTCCCACCAAGTCCCTCCTGCAACAATGGCGATACAACGCAACATGAGATTTGGGTGGGGACACAGAAACAAACCATATTACTATGAAAAGACCATGAATCTACTAAAATAACAGATTTTATTTCCCAGTTAACTCTGTCAGTTTTGAAAGAGTCAAAGGTAAGATCTGTGAGCTGCCTATAGATCAAGAATGCTGTGAGGCTGTTACTTAGATCACTGTTACATTGATTTGGTAAATTGCAAAACAAATGGTTTTTATTGAAATAACACTAATGGTAAAATTTAGCATAGACTCATGGACATATGAAAATTGTTGAGCACATCATCATTGCATAATACGGTCACGTTTTGTATAACGACGTTTCAATGATGGAACACATATATGACAGTGGTCCCATAAGATTATAATACAGCTATATAATGGAGTAGGCTACATACAGCATGTAGGTTTGTGTACGTATACTCCATGATCTTCACACAATGATAAATCGCCTGATGACACATTTTTCAGAACATATCCCCGTTTTTAAGTGATGCATGTCTGTATATTATAAACTCTCTCAGGAAAAATTCTCATCTGGACTGAGTTTCAAGTGAAATTGAAGTTCTTCTGAGAAAATAGTCTGTTGTTATATAATACTATGATATCATAAATTATGGAACTCATAAGATTTCCCTCTTTGCATTGGCTGCTAGAAAGCCTAGAGCCCACTTGAAATAATATGCATCTATAAGATGTAGTTTTATGTTAGCCTCAGTCTTAGGTTTCATTTTAGGTTCCTATTCTTATTTTGTGTTTTCCCCTTTCATGCCTATATTTAATTTATACTATCATGTTTTATGGTTTGCATCCTTCTACACTATTTTCACCTTTTTGAAACAAAGCAGATTATAAATAAAGAAATGAGGATGGTCTGCAAATAGATTGTTAACTGGCTATAACAGATGTCATAACAAGTATGTGTAATAGTTTAAACAATACAAAATTTATTGTGTTACAGCTCTGTAAGTCAGAAGTCCAAAAAAGTTCTCACTGGGCTAAATTCAAGATAGTTAGCAGGACTATGTACCTTTCTGGAGGCTCTAGTGGAAAATCTGTTTCATTTCCTTTTCCAGCTTCTAGAGGCTACCTGTATTCCTTGGCTCGTGGTCTCTCCTTCCATCTTCAAAATTAGCACTATCACATCTAGCTGTGTTTCTGTAGTCATCTCTCTCTCTCACTACATCCTGGAAAGGTTCTATACTTTTAAGAACCCTTGTGATTACATACCCAGATAATCCAGGATAATCTCTTATCTCTTACCCTTCACCACATCTGCAAAGTCCCTCATGCCAGGTAAGGTATCATTTTCACAGGTTCCAGGAGTTAGGATGTATACATCCCTGGGAAGGCATTATTATGCCTACCATATTAACCCCAACTAGTTATTAAGAGAAGAAAAAAATGCTTTTTACAAGAGATAGTTAATTTTTCATTCATAATAATGGTTAAATACTAAAATCTCAAAAGATATTTTCTATGGATAAAGAATATAGTGCTTAGATTAGAGGGAGAAAAACATGTTCTCATAAATCTTTAATACCAAATTAAGAAGGATGTAGGAAAGGCTAGACTAAATTAATTTTAAAAAATTCTTTAGTATTTTAAAATGTGGTGTTTCAGGAAATCTCAGTTTGAGAAATGGACTATCTGAGGAACTACAATATTTGGACATTTCTGCAAGGTTGGTAGAGTAGATTTGCAAGAACACAATTTTCATGTAGGACCAAAAATCTTAGTATTGTAAATATTATTTTTGGATATTTAAGATATTTTATATCTAAAAAAAAATCTGTAAGAGAAAAATTACTGTTAGGGATATACACTAAACAAGCGTTGGCAAACAAGAGCTAATTGGCCAAGTCCAAGTTTGGAATATGTTTTTATATGACCTTTAGCTAAAAATGTTTTTTACATTTTAAAAAGGTTGTTAAAAAGAAAACAACAACAACACGAAAAACTGTTAAGTGACAGAGAACATATATGGCACACAAAGGCCAAACTATTTATTATCTGGCTCTTTATTTAAACAGTTTGCCAGCCCCTGTTGCCTAAAATACCAGTTATGCCTATCTCTGGATTATTAGATTATGGAAGATTTTGATTTTCCTTTTTGTACTTTTGTATTTTTTCCAAGTTTTCCATACCACTTTTATAATGAAGGAAATATAAACAACTAAAATGACTTTTAAAGAGGGCCTGAAAACCTTGCATGCTTATAAGATTGAACATTTCTTCTGCTATCTGATTTAAACACTTAATTACATAGAAAATCATTCTTTTATAGTTATTACAAAGGCAAATCTCAGTTCCACATCCATCTTGACTATCAGAGATTCTGAATTAGCCATTTCTAGATAAAGAGGTGTTAATGCAACTGATAAGAGTGGTGGTGTGAAAGTACTATCTCAGACAAATGGAGTCTAATTTCTTTAAGGATCCTGTGGCTAGGTACTCTAATCTCTTTAGACCTTTTCCCACTCCCTGATTCTGTATCACCAATTTTTTATCTCCATCCGAAATCTCTAAAGATCTATTTGTGTTACTGACACACAGTGAAGTAGTGTTAGAATTTTTGATTATTGATTTATGTAAATGTTTTCAATTGGTTTGCTATGCAAAAGATCTATAATAAAATCCTGATAGTTCAACTGAAATTTTTGATTGTATGAATGTGTTTATTAGTCACGTTCACAAATCCTTCAAATAACTTTCAACTTGCAGCAGTGCTTTGTATGCAACATAATTAACTTCTCTATATCATGCACACATTTTTAATTTTACAAATGGTTTGCACAAATGTGTACTGCCTTTTCCCAGAACTTTCCAAGGGTGTATGAATTTCCTGTAAACCAATATCTGAAATATGAAAGCAATGAGAAATTCTTTGCCAGTAAAAGCCCCGCAAAATACTATGGGGAAGAGTGTGGCCTATAACTCAAGAAAGTAGAGTGCCGTGCGAGTATTGTCTCAAAACAATGTTTTCAATGTGGGTAACTCAAAAAGGATACTTCAAAGCATAATGCATTTAAATATTCCAAAATCTCAAAGATAAGCTTATCTAGATACACAAAGTGCCAGCACATAGCACTTTCCTGGAAAGTGCATGTTATTGTAGGTTGTAATTTTATAGATTCTGATTCTGAGGTTTGGGGCATTTTCATTTGGGAAATGGAATGAATGAATAAAGAGAATTGTAAAATGCTAAATGGTGTGCTCTCTCACTGATTCATTTGAGAGTTACTTTCTTATATAATTTCTTCATGCATCAATGGAAGAATAGGTCCCATAGAATTTTTTTTTAGCCAGCAAATAAAAATATTAATGCATGCATATTGGAGCATAGTCAACATTCTTTTTGTAGATCACAAAGCTATAATTGTATTTTTTTCCATTGGGCATGAATGCCATAGTTATTTTTCTACTTTTAATTTAAAAGATTAAAAGTCATTTCCACCCAAGTGTATCTTTTTCAGATTTGAGTCAGATGCCCCACTGCTTCGATGTGTCATGCCTAGTTCTCACAATCGTTTTGCATAGTAAGTCAGTCAGGTTATAATTTGCCACAGATATATTATTGTAAATTCTAAATAATAAGGAATTCCTCATGCTAGAGGCAAAAACAAACAAACCTTTTTTCTGATTCCTTTATTTCCTTTTCTATTTCCTTCCTTCCTTCCTCCTCTTTCTTTCCTTTTTCTTTCGTCTTTCTTTTCTTTCTCTCTCTCTCTCTCTTTCCTAATCAAAATAGTTATATAAACATACATGATAAAATTCTAATTTAAGGCTCAATACACAGTAAACACTGAATCTTGACTCTCATGAAAGAAACTATTATAGACACTATTTCATTTTGAATGATTCTGTCTTAGAGATCATCCATCCATTAATTGATACCTCTTTGAATACCAGATTAAATATACATTCCTGATTTAAAATAACAGGGAGATATACAAACTTTAATATTCACTTAAACATTTATATGAATGAACAGGTCTCCATATATGTCAGTGGACAGACTTTTTTTGTATGTGAGGGTAAGAGAACATATACAATCAGGAAGTAATTCAATCATACCAATTACTCAATATCTGAACTTGCATTTTTAAAACAAAATATTTCTATCTGTACTGAAAAGTGAATGGAAGAACACTAAATGTTAATAGTGTTTATGTGTAGGTGGCAGGATTTGAAGATTTTTTTTTCTTCTTTTTCCTTGCCTGTATTTCTAAATAGAAGACATGTTGCTATAAGAATAAGCAAAAACAGAGGAACAACAACACAGCAATATTTACTGAAACCACAACACCTGCATTTTAAAACACAACTGGATGGCAACAGTGTAAATATTTTCAGAATGTAAGAAAAACTCAAATATAACACTGATACCAAATACTGATCTAGGAAGATACATTTATTCATATAACATTTGACAGAGCAAGGGAGTCCCACCCCTAGCTGAGCTATTAAATAATTCTTCCTGTGAGAAAATAAGAACATTTACTTATTCCAGGTACCTTACCTCCCATTTCTTCCTTTGGTATGGCCCACTGCAGATTCTGCAGCATTGTTTTCCAGGTAGGCTAAAATTACTTCATGCTGACTGTATTCCTAGAATATCTCGAATAATACTCCCCTTGTACCTTTAGCAATAGATGAAGCTTTTTATGTAATTTAGAGGTAATACGCGCAGTTAGCCACTCCTTAGGAGTAAGTTACAAGTTTAGAGAGCCCACTAAGGTACTAACCTCTTCAAGCAGTTATGCCTTAAGTAGCCTAAAAACATTAATATACCTCCTTAACCATTTCATTCACTCCCCAGGGACTTAAGCACAGGAGCGTATATGGCCAAATATATTTTATTTTATTCATTGTGTTTATAATGCCTACTACTCTCTAGGCACACATAAATATTGTACAAAAATCTGGTTTGTATAAAGTCAGCTTTGATCAAGAAAGGGTTTGTTGATAAGGTTCAAAACCCGCTTATGAGAGGTGACAGCGTGCTGGCAGTTCTCACAGCCCTCGCTCGCTCTCTGCGCCTCCTCTGCCTGGGCTCCCACTTTGGCAGCACTTGAGGAACCCTTCAGCCCACCGCTGCACTGTGGGAGCCCCTTTCTGGGCTGGCCAAGGCCAGAGCCGGCTCCCTCAGCTTGCAGGGAGGTGTGGAGGGAGAGGCGCGAGCGGAACCGGGGCTGCGTGCGGCGCTTGCGGGCCAGCTGGAGTTCCGGGTGGGCGTGGGCTTGGCGGGCCCCACACTAGGAGCAGCCAGCCGGCCCTACCGGCCCCGGGCAATGAGGGGCTTAGCACTCAGGCCAGCGGCTGCGGAGGGTGTACTGGGTCCCCCAGCAGTGCCAGCCCACCGGCGCCGCACTCCATTTCTCACCGGGCCTTAGCTGCCTTCCCGTGTGGCAGGGCTCGGGACCTGCAGCCCGCCATGCCTGAGCCTTCCACCCCCTCCATGGGCTCCTGTGCAGCCCGAGCCTCCCCGATGAGCACCGCCCTCTGCTCCACGGTGCCCAGTCCCACCGACCACCCAAGGGCTGAGGAGTGCGGGACTGGCAGGCAGCTCCACCTGTAGCCCCAGTGCGAGATCCACTGTGTGAAGCCAGCTGGGCTCCTGAGTCTGGTGGGGACGTGGAGAACCTTTATGTCTAGCTCAGGGATTGTAAATACAACAATTGGCACTCTGTATCTAGCTCAAGGTTTGTAAACACACCAATCAGCACCCTGTGTCTAGCTCAGGGTTTGTGAATGCACCAATCTACACTCTGTATCTAGCTACTCTGGTGGGGCCTTGGAGAACCTTTGTGTGGAGGCTCTGTATCTAGCTAATCTGGTGAGGACGTGGAGAACCTTTGTGTCTAGCTCAGGGATTGTAAACGGCACCAATCAGCGCCCTGTCAAAACAGACCACTGGGCCCTACCAATCAGCAGGATGTGGGTGGGGCCAGATAAGAGAAAGCAGGCTACCCCAGCCAACAGTGGCAACCCGCTGGGGGCCCCTTCCACACTGTGGAAGCTTTGTTCTTTCACTCATTGCAATAAATCTTGCTACTGCTCACTCTTTGGGTCCACGCTGCTTTTATGAGCTGTAACACTCACCAGGAAGGTCTGCAGCTTCACTCCTGAAGCCAGGGAGACCACGAGCCCACCGCGAGGAACGAACAACTCCAGACGCGCCGCCTTAAGAGCTGTAACACTCACCGCGAAGGTCTGTAGCTTCACTCCTGAGCCAGCGAGACCACGAACCCACCAGAAGGAAGAAACTCCTAACACATCCGAACATCAGAAGGAACAAACTCCAGACGTGCCACCTTAAGAGCTGTAACACTCACCGCGAGGGTCCGTGGCTTCATTCTTGAAGTCAGTGAGACCAAGAACCCACCAATTCCGGACACACTTATACTTTTTTTGTTAATCTCAAGCTCCTATTTGGAAGCTTCCACTGCACAATTATGGGCTAGAAAGGGCTTGTCCTTCAGCAAGGGAAATGATTTTAAAGCTCCAGTGTAAGTCCTTGATTTAAATTGAATGAAGTTCTCCAAATCCCACCAATGTGCTGCTTTGCATATCAGAAGGTTTCTTGCTGGGCTGGAAAGGTGGATCTGTATTTGAGTATTTAGTGCCAGTAAAAAATGTCACAAAGTAAGCAGAGTCTAAAGGGTTTTCTTCCAAAATAAAAATAATTACTTTCATCCCACATCACTGTTCTGACTTAGGTTCTTTTTCAAAATGCTCTTCCCCTTTTTTTGGTTAGTAACCTAATAATATCTTTGTGAGGGCAGTGAGACCTAAGTTTTCAATTCCTTATTTAATAACATCTTTATAATCCTCTTTCATCCTTAACATTACTATACTGACTGCTGATATGTTTTTTTCTTATAACCATGTGCTTAACAAGGTCATGGCAATTTGGTTTCTTTTTGTTAGCTGCCTGTGAATGGAAATATCTGGGGCGGTTTTACGCAGTGTTGTTTGTTTTAATTGTAATGTTACTGACAAATGTTTTTTATGAAGTAACAGTAGTTGGAAACTCTATTTATCAATGAAGATTATTGTCTTTTTAATGCTATAAATGTTTCAGTGTGAAACATTTATAATACAAAGTGCATCAGCTGTGCACTTTGATTTGTAGCATAAGTGATTGATTAATCTACAAGGGTCTGGACTAAACAAACTCTTCTGAAAATGAGTTGCTCTTATAAAAGGCAGCATTCACTGAACCTGGAATTCGGGAAAAAACTCCAATTAAAGACATTTCCTTCCTTTTATTTCTCCTAAAGGTAAAAAATAATCTGTCCAGGTTTTGTCACCTTGAATGGGTTTTAATGAAGGAGGTAGCATCATAGAGTGGGAGAAAAACATTAAAAGACAGAAGACTTTGTTTCTGGTCTAAGCCCTATGATTGTAATAGCCCTAGGTCATCTTACACAATAATTGCTTAATATCTAAACCTCAACTTGCACATCTATAAAATAGGGAAGCTAATATTAGATTTTCCTATCTCGAGAGGTTAGGCATAGTTATTCAGAGGCTTCTTGTGTAATTGTTCTTATATTTCCCTAATTGGGGAGAATTTCCAGTTTTCATCTAATTTGATTTATAATTAATGTTCACGAACCTCAATCTAACCTCTCAATTCAGTGGGAAATAAACTTAGTCAAATTAGCTTTAAATGTTTAATCTTTTGGCCTTCTGCACATATAAGCTACTCACAGTAGCTCACTCATATTGGCTGTTAAGATTTAGTACAACCAAGGTGCCACAGTCTATTTGCACAATGCAGTTAGCCGAAATCAATGTCAGTGGAGCCAGTAATACATTGCCACACCCCTTAGCAAGTTTCTACAAGATGTCATAACGACCAGCATTTTGATCAATTTCCTAAAAAATAAAACAAAAGCCACGATTTCATTTTAGGGCAGATTCAGGACCTAGAAAAATTAGCTTCTAGGGTAACTAGTTCCTAATGAAACCCTTAGACTACCATGTAGTCTAGGCCAGTGGTTTCCAAACATAGCTGGTGATTAAAATCACCTGGCAAGTTTAAAAATCAGAAAGATTCCCAGATCTTCCCCCAGGGATTCTGGATCAGTAGATGTGGTGTGGAGTGTGAAAATTCATACTTTTAAAAACTGCCCAGGAAATTCTGAGAATCAACCAAATCTGAGATGCGCTAGTCTAAGTTATCCTGAGATGCATAATGACAGGGATTTGTTCTCAGTTTTGTGTTCTTTAGAGACAATTGAGTACTTAATTCAGGTTTTTACAGTACAAATGCATCCTCCATTGTGGATCTATATTGTGAATATAAATGATATCTCATTGTCAGAGACTAAATCTTATGTTTAGGAAAGTAATTCTCAAATTTTATGTGCTTTCAAATCACTTAGGGGGCTTGTTGAAAATTTGAATATGGTCCTCACTCCCAGAGATTTGGATTCATTTAGTTTGGGATGGCGACCCAGCACTCTGCATTTTTAACAAGTACCACAGATGATTCTGATACAGATGATCTAGGGAGTCACACTTTGAAAAAACACTGGCTTATGTAGTAGGCTTTCAGTAACCTAAATATGTTGCCTATACTATATGTAATCATAATTTCAAATTAGTAATTCAGATGAATATACACATTCTCACAAAGAGATAATCACCTCTTCCTAATGTTTTATACTTTATTCAAGTCCTTTTAAATATGGATCAGAATTAAATGGGCCTCTTTGGACTTATACAGGACAAAGTTGAAAAGTGCCAATGAATTATATTTTTTCTATCTTCAACTTTGGATAGTTAAACCTAATTTTAGAAGAGTAGAAATGGATCAGTAAGGATTATGTATATGATTATTTGGCTCATTAGAACAAAATAAAATATTTGGATTGTCTCCTGAACATTTCACGATGAACTAATTATAGCTCCTAGATCACCAGAATATTAACTGAAGCTGGATCAACAATTCTTATAGCCTAGTCTTTCTTCTGCTTTGGCGTATTAATAACTAAAATACAACACAGTTCCCTCTCAGTCCTGTTTCATCTTTCATATGATTTTTGTTAATAGTCTATTGTCAGGCTAAGTTGTGGGTGTTGCCACGTGTAAATCATAATGCAATGTTCAAAGAAGAAAATGAAAATCACCTGAAAGTCCATTTCCTAGCGAGGACACTATGAATATTTGGTGAACTTACTCTCTCTTTCCACTTCTCTCCCTCTCTCTCTATAACATATATATGTATATATAATGTTATATATATGTATATAATGTTATATATATGTATATGTAGTTATATATATATAAAACATGGTATACATATATGTTCATATATATAGAACATATATATATAAACATGCATATATATTATATATATATATATACCAGAACTAATATAATCTTATATACAGAGTTTAAGCATTAAATCATATGCGCTTTCTCGTGCCATTAAATGTTTTCTACGGCATCATTTTCAGGGTTCCATTTTAATGGTAATATACAACCATGGAATAAATAAAAGATTAAGCCCACAAGTAGATTAGATGCATTTATTTAAGTTTTTTTAATATTCAAAGTTTCTACCTCAAAAGACTTAAATGAGTTAATACATATTTGCCACTTAGGACAGTCTGAGGTATAGCAAGTGCTCAATTAATGTTTATTATAATTCAAAGTGATTGCTTGGGCCCAAGCAGTGGAGGGAGAAGATGGGAAGGCGAGGGAGGGAAGAGAAATGGGCGATGACTGCTAATGGTTACGGAGTTTCTTTATTAGAGGAGGAAAATGTTCTAAAATTGATCGTGGTGAAGATTGCACAGCTCCATGAGCATCCTTAATACCATCGGTTTGTACATTTTAAATGGGTGCGTTGTATGATATGTGAATTATATCTCAATAAAGCTGTTAATAATATATAGGTATACTGAATAAATGACACTAATCATCTGAATATTTCAAAAACATTATAAAAACCATTTATTCGAATATATGGGAAATACTGATATTCCTTCTTTTATATTCTTTACAAATAAACTTTGAGTAAATTCCTCAAAAATGTATTGTTGGTTTTTTTATGTTAACAAAAGTTACTAATGCCTTGGATAAGCAGATGCCATTACATTTCTCCTGGTTTTTCCCATTAAAGCAGCAAAGTTGAATATTAATGAGTATAGAGAATTATGTTGTCATGCATGTTAGTCTGGAAAATATAAATTTATCTCATAAAAAAGTCAAAGATCAAATAAGGTTTTTACTGTTAATTGGAAACAAAGTGTCATTGGTCTCCTGATTTAAAGGGCACTCAACTATGATTAGCTACCTTAAAAAATCAAAGAAAAGAAAGAAAGAAAAATAATTATGGTTAAAGTGAATTTATTATTAACCTTTATTTCAGTAAGGTCTTTCTCATAGCCCATGGCACCAAATAAAATTAAATACAGAAAACTTTCATAACTCACAATGACATTCTCAGTGTTAAGACATTTTAAAATAAAAAAAAAAAATCCCGCATTACGGAAAGCATACTTCAAAATTATTAGATGTAATATTTTTATAGCCAAAAGCATTTAAATTTGAAGAATTAAACAACTAGGTGACTGGATACTATTTATGGATGTAAAAAGATTTAGTCTCTTTCATAAGTACACATTCTTCCTCTTTAAGCCACCTGTTCTCTCTCAGAATTGGTTTTGTTAAAACTAATCTCAAGATTCCAACTATTTTCTATTCCGAGGGAACTACATCAAGAACAAAGTTGGATATTTGTCTTAATTATTGGTAAAGATTCAGAACAGGTTTATGAACAGACAGTTCACTAATTTGTTATAGTCTTTCTCATAACATTTTAAAACATGGTCTGGAAAATATCAGAATAGGCTGCCAAAAATAAAACCAAGCAACTGACCTAAGTTCAGTGAAATGCTTGAAACATATATTACCTGAAACTTTAGCATAATGAGTTCCTTAATTAGGGAAGACCTAATTTAAGGTGTTAAAAAGTCATGTGGCTGAGTATTTGAATTACTGTATGTTTACATTCATTTAGCTAGAAACTTCAATTATCAATTAGAAATCCAAATTAAAAGTGTACTCCCACTTCTACCACAGCTAAAATATTTCTAAGGAAGTATTAATGGAATACTTTTGTTATATGCTGGACACATTTATTCACAGTTACTCATTTCCATAAATAAGAATTCAAGTAAATGAATAACACTAAAAAGGATAATTGTTTAAAAATGTGGTGTTGTCTAACAAACAACAACTAACAGTCTCTGATTACAAGCATTCTTTTTTAGCATAGTATATTTACTTTTAAATATATCTAATATGTTTCTATGTGTAACCTTTATTTAGCCTCTTTATTGTAAATTACCATGAGAATGGAACTCTGAAAATGTTTACAAAGAATTATAATATACGTGGGAAAATATGTAAGATATGGAATGTGGGAGAAAAAAAGGAAGTGGAATACAATGGTATATAGAGAATTAGCTTTAAACTTCTAAAGTTTCCCAATTTTCTACGATAAGCCTATACTCTTTTTATAATCAAGAAACATAATATTCATTTATTTATTTTCTGTGTGTGTGTGTGTGTTTTTTTTTTTAGATAGGGTTTCACTCTGTCACTCAGGCCGAGTGTAGCAGCACAGCTAATTTTTTATTTTTTGTAGAGACAGAGGTCTCACTGTGTTGCCCTAACTGATCTCAAACTCCTAAACCAAGGGATCCTTCCACCGTGGCCTCCCAAATTGCTGGGATTACAGGTATGAGCCACCATTCCCAGCAGGAAACATATTTATTTAAAGGAACCCTAGTCAATGACCACAATTACAGTAGAACAATTAGAACACGCATGTATTTTGTTTTACTTATGGCTCCATGAAAGTATAATTTATTATTTCAGCATGTCACATCATAGAACCTGACTCAGAAAATACATTCATTATTTACCCTTTTATATGTTGATGATGATAATCAAGGCAGAAGCCACTTATGAAACACATTTTAGCTTTTAGTGCTGCAGGTTAAAAACAAGTAAGATTTTTTGCTTGGTACAGTCATTAGCTGAAACCATCAACAGCAATGTGTTATTGGCTAAATAACAAAGCAAGAATTAGAGCTATAATCATTTAGTCAAGATGCTCATGACGTTTAATATTTTATCATATATAAAACATTGATCTACAACTAAAAGATGAGAGGATTTGCACACATACACCTTAAACATTCTGCCTCCCATTGACTGAAATATCTTTATTGTACATTTCATTCTACCTTACGGTTTTAAAAAATCTAGTTGGCCACCTGTTTTCTTACATTTATAATACTTATAATTTTTCTTCATATGATAATATTTGGAAGATATAGTACTTATTTCGTTTTTTAATTCCTTTTGCTGGATGAAACTTGCTGGTATACGTCATGATGAAACAGGAACTATTCCTTGACCCCCTTTCATGGGACTCAGGACAGGGATGCCTTGCTTACTCAGCCTGCAGCTCTCAACCCCTCACAGGAGGGGGAGCATGTAGATGAGTGGGTGCAGGAGCTGGAGCAAACACTTTTGGGTGCTGGCAGGAGCAAAACTCTGTGCTGCCCCCGTCTAGGGAGGTGCCTGTGAGCCCTGATGCCCCAGAGGGCATGTGTTACAGTGCTCTTTTAGCTTTGCTGGACAGATGGCTTAAGTGTTCAACAGCTCAGCGGACCCTCTGCCTTTTTGCAAGAGCAGAGGGTCCGTGTGACAGCTTTCTGTATCCCGAGCTCTTGTCTGGTGTCCAGGAAAAATTAGTTCACATGAAGGATAATAAATGTTGGGGATTTTATTGCTGATGGAAGTGGCTCTTAGCGGGATGGGGAGCTGTAAAGAGGATGGAGTGGGAAGGTATTCTTCCCCTGAAGTCCAGCCATCTCAGGCCATACTCTTCTCCGAAGTCTCGCTGAGGTCAAGCTGCTTCTCTCCAATGTCAAGCCACAGTCTCCGACGTCCAGCTGTTTCTCCTCTTTTTCCCTTCTCCGCTCTCTACTGGTGGAGCCTAGGGTTTTTGTGGGTACAGGATGGGGGCTGGGGTGGGCCATGGGAGGTATTGGAAAAGGCAACATTCAAGCAGGAAAACAAGAATGCATGTTCTCACTTTGGGCCATGGTTCCAGGCTTCAGGGTGGGGCTTCTCCAAGGGTCCCACCCTTTTCTGCCTAGAATTTTTCTGCCTCCTGTCCCTATCAATAAGATAATATATAATAATACAATAATTATTCTAATATAATAACACCTTCACTATGGCCATATCTACCATTTTTGACAGTTAACGGCTCAGTTTCAGAAGAAACAGACTGACTTACTCAATTGTGGCATTATATTTATTTATTTAGCCATAAGAAAGTCTATCTGGGGCTTATCATGAGAAGTTTGGGGTTTGCATGTGTATCTAGATATTTTAAACTATGTTTCCTAGATCATACCTAGGAAACAGGGAAACAGTCAGTGGAATCAAATAAATCACTATGAAAATACTAATTTTCGTTCACACCTCTGTATGTTTTATTTAATAAATTATGAGTAAAGCCTATTCAATTATTAATCTGGAAAATAATTAAATCAACAGTAATTTTTAACAACAGCAAATAGAAATAAAGCTAATTTTAAAAGTTCATCAATAAAAAGAACAGATTTTGTAGCAACACATTACAAACAGACAGGATTTAGGATGTTTCTAGTTACTTTTAAATCTACATAGGCATTAGTTATTTTCTAAATTCAATCTTTGTTTACATGCACCCTCCAGGATCATGAAATGTGAAAAAGTGAAAGTAGGATTCTGCATATATAAAATTGCTTTTCATACTCAGATTCTGTGAATTAGGTGGGGTGAGGATAACACTCTTGGGAAATTGTGTTAACAACTTATTAATTTGAGTAGTACATGATCTCAACAATAATGAAGTTAATGACTCCCTATACTTATTTGATCAGTTAGTGTAGTTCTCTTTTCATAATATTTATGTGCTTCCAAGATATAAATTAGTTTCCTAGTTTCTAGTTATTAATAAATATTTATTTGATACCTGATATTTAGTATTATATACATGCATATTAATTTTAGCCTATGATAGCACTTGCTAGTATACTAAAGTTACTCTGGCTTTCAACAAAAGTGTTTATGTGAACATCAGTACTGCAAAAATAGCCATGACTCACAGAAGAGTATTTAATCTTATGGAGATGACAAAGGCTCTCTTTAATAAACCTTTAATAACTCCAGGTGAGATTACATATAGATGCGATGAATGATTCAATAAATGTTATTTAATAGATACACTCTGTATCTAATCCTATCTTGGGATATTAGAGGGATAAAACATGGATGGGAGTGAATGTTGAAGACTTGGAAAACTGTCAATATCCTCAAGGCAATTAAAATAAAATTGGAGAGAATTATAAATTAGTGATACAAGATAGAACAAAATTGAGTGACAAACTGTGTGGTACAGATAGAGATGGATTTATGATGAAACTAATGAAGCTTAAGATTCAGGAAACCCTTCTAGAATGGGTCCCTCGAAAGACCCTAATGAGACTGTATCAATTGCTATGACTTCCAAGACATAGCATCACAGACTGGTTGTATTTTCCCACAATTTTGGAGGCTGGAAGTCCAAGATAAAGAGGTCAGCAGGGTTGATTTTTGTCTAAGGTCTCGCTCCTTGGCTTGTAGATAGCCATCTTTTCTGTGTGTCTTCACATGATTTTCCCTCTGTGTGTGGCTCTGTCCTAATATCTTATTCTTACAAGGACATTAGTCACATTGGATTAGGGTACACCCTAATGCACAACAGAGCACTAGTGATATATTTGCATCATCACATGGTTTTGCAAAATTTGTAAAACTAAGATTTTTGTGGTTTGGCTGTGACCCACCCAAATATTGTCTTGAATTCCCACATGTGTGGGAGGGTCCCAGCAGGAGGTAATTGAATCATGGGGGCTGGTCTTTCCCATGTTGTTCTCATGATAGTGAATAAGTCACACAAGATCTGATGGTTTTCTAAGGGGGAGTTCCCCTGCACAAGCTTTTTGCCTGCTGCCATCCATGTAAGACATGACTTGCTCCTCCTTGTCTTCCACCATGATTGTGAGGCCTCCCCAGCCATGTGGAACCGTGAGTCCATTAAATGTCTTTTCTTCCTAGTCTTGGGTATGTCTTTATCAGCAGCAAGAAAGTGAACTAACACAGTAAATTGGTACCAGTAGAGTGGGGCACTGCTGAAAAGATACCTGAAAATGTGGAAGTGACTTTGGAACTGGATAACAGGCAGAGGTTGGAATAGTCTAGAGGGCTCAGAAGAAGACAGGAAAATGTGGGAAAGTTTGGAACTCCCTAGAGACTTGTTGAATGGCTTTGACCAAAATGCTGATAACGATATGGACAATGAAATCCAGGCTGAGATGGTCTTAGATGGAGATGAGGAACTTGGTGGTAACTGGAGCAAAGTTGACTCTTTTTATGTTTTAGCAGAGACTGGTGGCATTTTGCCCCTGCCCTAGAGATTTGTGAAACTTTGAACTTGAGAAAGATGATTTAGGGTATCTTTTGAAAAAAATTTCTAAGCAGCAAAGCATTCAAGAGGTGATTTGGGTAATGTTAAAGGCATTCAGTTTTATAAGGGAAGCAGAGCATAAAAGTCTGGGAAATTTGCAGCCTCACAATGCAATGGAAAAGAAAAACTGATTTTCTAAGGAGAAATTCAAGCCAGCTGCAGAAATTTGCATAAGTAATGAGGAGCGGAATGTTAATTCCCAAGGCAATGGGGAAAATATCTCCAGGGTATGTCAGAGGTCTTCATGACAGCTCCTCCCATCACAGGCCCAGAGGCCTAGGAGGAAAAAATGGTTTCATGGGCTGGACCCAGGGTTCCCATGCTGTGTGTAGCCTAGGGACTTGGTGCCCTGCAACCCAGATGCTCCAGCCATGGCTGAAAGGGGCTAATGTAGAGCTCAGGCCGTGGTTTCAGAGGGTGCAAGCCCCAAGCCTTAGCAGCGTCCATGTGGTGTTGAGCCTGCGAGAGCACAGAAGTCGAGAATTGGGGTGGGCACCTCTGCTTAGATTTCAGAGGATGTATGGAAACTCCTGGATGACCAGGTAGAAGTTTGCTGCAGGAGTAGGGACCTCATGGAGGACCTCTGCTAGGGCAGTGCAGAAGGGAAATGTGGGGTCAGAGGCCCCACACAAAGTCCCTACTGGGGCACAACCTAGTGGAGCTATGAAAGGAGGGCCACCATTCTCCAGACCCCAGAGTGGTAGATCCACTGACAGCTTGCACTGTGCACCTGAAAAAGCCACAGACACTCAACACCAGCTGGGGAAAGCAGCTAGGAGGAAGACTGTACCCTGCAAAGCCACAAGGGTGGAGCAGCCCAAGACCATGGGAACCCACCTCTTGCATCGGCATGTCCTGGATGTGAGACATGGAGTCAAAGGAGATCATTTTGGAGATTTAAGATTTGATGGCCCTGCTGGATTTCCGACTTGCATGGGGCCTGTGGCCCCTTTGTTTTGGCCAGTTTCTCCTATTTGGAATGGCTGTATTTATTGAATACCTGTATCCCCACTGTATCTAGGAAGTAACTAACTTGCTTTTGATTTTACAGGCTCATAGGTGGAAGGGGCTTACCTTGTCTGAGTTGAGACTTTGAATTGTGGACTTCTGAGTTAATATTGAAATGAGTTAAGTCTTTGGGGGACTGTTGGGAAGGCATGATTGGTTTTGAAATGTGAGGACATGAGATTTAGGAGGGGCCAGGGGCAGAATAATATGGTTTGGCTGTGTCCCCACCCAAATATCATCTTAAATTCCCAAGTGTTGTGGGAGGGACCCAGTGGGAGGTAATTGAATCATGCGGGCAGGTCTTTCCCATGCTGTTCTTGTGATAGTGAATAAGTCTCAGGAGATCTGACGGTTTTACAAGGGGGAGTTCCTCTCCACAAGCTCTCTTTTTGCCTGCTGCTATTCATGCAAGACATGACTTGCTCCTCCTTGCCCTCCACCATTATTGTGAGGCCTCCCCAGCCACGTGGAGCTGTGAGCCCATTTAACCTCTTTTTCTTCCAAGTCTTGGGTATTTCTTTATCGCCAGTGTGAAAACAGACTAATAAAAATATATATATATATATATACACATATATATATACACATATATATATATATTTTTTTTTTCCAAAAAAAAGAGGTTTAATGGACTCACAGTTACACGTGGCTGGAGAGACCTCACAATCATGGTGAAAGCTGAAAGGCACGTCTTACATGGCAGCCGGCAAGACAGAATGAGTATTTTTAACCAATATCTCTTTTTATATTTTCTCCCCACTCACTCTTCCTTGCATAGAATGGGACTCAAGTGACAACAGGCACATTAGGGAACTGGCTCAGAAGAAGTTCAGTTGGAGATTATTTAGTCTGACTTCAGTAGGATATATCTACGTGATCCACAGTCACATTCATGTATAGTTATTATTACCTGCCCCAGAGTAGGAGTGGCTTCCACGAATATTCCTACCACCTTCTGTGCATACAACATGAAGATGAAAACCTGGAGTCACGTTGTGATATGAACAACAGCTACAGCTTCCAGCACTGGAAATATGAAGATAGTAGAGGAAAAGCAAGATCTGAAATGTACAAAGCCAAAAACCTGTCTATGCAAAAGTCTTCCCATCATTAAATGTATAAAATTATAAAAAGAGGATTAAGTTACCCTGAGTCTAGTCAAATGTTCTCTACAGTTGGTATTACACTCAATAATGTGATTATAAAAGAACCATTTAAACTTTTTTATGGAAATAATATAAAATATAATTTATGCAAATTTATGTGATTGTAGGGCAGAGATTTATAGAAGTATGACAAACAATAAATATGTTTATTATGAAGTCATGTTTTATTATTACTTATTAATAATAATAGAAAAAGCACCAATTCTGATCAACTACCAAAGGTCTTTTTATGAATTTTAGCATCTATTGATTTGACCATATTGTCCTTTATTCTGTTGATATGATGTATCCCATTGCTTGATTTGCATATGTTGAATTATCTTTGCATCCCAGGGATAAATCCCACTTGGTCAAGATGAATGATCTTTTTCACATATGGCTGAATTTGGCTTGCTGTATTTTGTTGATTATTTTTGCATCAATACTCATCAGAGATATTGACCTGCAGTTTTCTTTCTTTGATATGTCTTTGGTTTTGGTATGAGGATAATAATGGCCTCATACCATAAGTTTGAAAGTATTCCTTCCTTCTCTGTTTTTTGGAATAGTTTGAGTAGAATTGCTATTAGTTCTTTTTTACATGTTTGGTAGATTTCAGCAGTGAAGCCATTGAGTTTCAGGCTTTATTTGAACAATTTTTATTTCAACTTTGATCTTGTTATTTCTTATTTGTCTGTTCAGGTTTTGAATTTCCTCATGGTTCAATCTTGGTAGACTGTAGGTGTCTAGGAATTTGTCTATTTCTTCTATATTTTCCAATTTAATGGCATGTAGTTGCTCACAGTAGCCACTAATACTCCTTTGAATTTCTGTGTATCAGATGTAATGTCTCCTTTTTCATCTGTGATATTATTGATTTAGGTCATCTCTGTTTTTTTCTTAGTCTGGCTAAAGAACCGTCAATTTTGTTTATCTTTTCAAAAAAACAAACTATATTTTGTTGATATTTTGTATTGTTTTATTCATTTCAAAATTACTTATTTGTGCTTTGATGTTTATTATTTCATGTCATCACTAATTTTGGATTTGGTTTGCTCTTGCTTTTCTAGTTCTTTAAGATGCACCATTAGGTTTGTTTTTTAAGTTTTTCTTCTTTTTTGATGTAAGCACTTACAGCTATAAACTTCCCCCTTAGTACTGCTTTCACTATATCCCATAGGTTTTGGTATATTGTGTTTCCATTATCATTTGTTTCAAGAAATTTTTCCATTTTCTTCTCGATTTCCTCATCGACCCACTGGTCATTCAGGAGCATATTATTTAATTTCCATGTGTTTGTATACTTTCCAAAATTTCTCTTGTTATTGATTTGTAGTTTTATTCCATTGTGTTCAGAGAAGATGCTTGATGTAATCTCATTTTTTGAATGATTTAAGGCTTGTTTTGTGACATAATATATGGTCTATCCTCGAGAATGATCCATGTGCTGAGGACAAAATGTGTACTCAGCAGCCATTGGATGCAATGTTCGGTAAATGGATCTGTTAGATCCATTTGGTCTCTAGTGCAGATTAAGTCGGGTGTTTCTTTGTTGATTTTCTGTCTGGAAGATCTATTCAATGCTGAAAGTGGAGTGCTGAATTCTTCAGCTACTATCGTATTGTGGTCTATCTCTCTCTTTAGCTCTAATACTATTCGCTTTATATATCTGTATGATCCAGTGTTGGGTGCATATATATTTATAATTGTTATATCCTCTTGCTGAATTGACCCTTTTATTATTATTATATAATGACCTTCTTTGGACTTGGACATTTGGGTTGATGATGGAATCAGTTAAGACTTTGGGGGACTGTTTGGAAGGCATGATTGTGTTTTGAAATGTGAGAACATGAGATTTGGGAGGGGTCAGGGTTGAAATAATATGGTTGGCTTTGTCCCCACACAAATCTCACCTTGAATTGTAGTAATCATAATCCTATGTCTAGTAGGAGAGACCCAGAGTCCCCACTGGTGCACTGCCTAGTGAACTTGTGAAAAGAGGGCCAATGCCCTCCCCACCCTAGAATGGTAGATCCACTGACAGCATTTTATGTTGTTAGTGTTTGGAGTTTTGGCCATTCTAATAGGTAATGTAGTGGTATCTCAGTATTGTTATAATTTGCATTTTTCTTATGAAATATTATATTGAAATATTTTTGCATGCTTACTTGCTATCTGTTTATCTTTTTTGTTGCAGTATATGTTCAGGTCTTTTAACCATTTTTAATCAGACTTTTAATTTCTTATTCTTGAATTTTAAGAGTTCTTTATATGTTTTGAATATTTTCTTATGAGGTGTGTCTTTTGAAAATATTTTCTTCCCATCTGTAGCTTGTCTTTTCATTCTCTTGGCTTTGTCTTTTGCAGAGCATAAATTTTTAATTTTAATGAAGTCTAGCTTATTATTTTTTTGTTTCATGGATCATGCCTTTGATGTTGTATCTAAAAAGTTGTCATCATATCCGAGGTTATCTAGTTTTTCTCCTAAGTGATCTTCTAGGAGTTCTATAGCTTTACATTTTACATTTAGATCTATGATGCACTTGAGTTAAGTTTTGTGAAGGGCACAAAATCTGTGTCTAAATTCACTTTTTGGTATATAGATATCCAATTGTTTCACCACCATTTGTTGAAAAGACTATCTTTTCTCAATTGTATTGCTTTTGCTCCTCTGTAAAAAATCAGGTGATTATATTTATGTGGGTCAGTTTCTGGGTTCTTTATTCTGTTCCTTTGATTTACTTGTCCATTCTTTCACCAAGATGACACTGTTTTTATTACTGTAGCTTTATAGTAAGTCTCAAAGTTGGGTAGTGTCAGGATCCTGATTGTTTTCCTTCTTCAATATTGGGTTGGCTATTCTAAGGTTTATATGGAAAGACTATCAGAGTATATGACCTCTCCATGTAAACTTTAGAATAAGTTTGTCAATATCCACAAAATATCTTGATGATATTTTGATTCATATAGCATTGAATATACAGAGTTGGAAAGAACTGGTATCTTGACAATACTGAGTCTTCCTAATTATGAAAATAAAATAGCTCTACAATTTTAAGGTTCTCCTTTGATATCTTTCATGAGATTTTTGTAGTTTTCTTCATATAGATCTTGTATATATTTTGTTAGGTTTATATGAAGCATTTCTTTTTTAGGGATGCTAATGTAAATGGCAATGTGTTTTTAATTTCAAATTTCTCTTGTTCATTGTTGGTATGCAGAAAATGATTGACTTTTCTGTGTTAACCTCATATCCTGCAGCATTGCTAAAATTGTTTATTAGCTCCAGGTTTTTTTTATGATTCAGATTTTCTACACAGAAGACCATGTTGTCTGTGAACAAAAACAATTTTATTTATCCCAACACTATATGTATATATTTTATTTTCTTGTTTTATTGCATTAGCTAAGACTTTCCACGTGATATTGAAAAGGAGTGGTAAGAGAGGAAATCCTTGTTTTATTCACGATCTTAGTTGGAAACTTCAAGTTTCTCACCAATAAGTATGAAGATAGCTCTAGGTTTTTTGCAGAGGTTCTTTATAAAGTTGAGGATGTCCCCATTCCCATTTGTAGTTTGTTGAAGGCTTTTATGATTCTTGGGCATTGAACATTGTCAAATGTTTCTTCTGCATCTATAGATATGATCAATAGATTTTTCCTTTTCAATCTCTTGATGTTATGTAGTAAATTAACTGATTTTAAAAGGTCAAGCCAACCTTTTATACCTAGGAAAAAATCCGGCTTGTTTGTGGTGTATGTCTTTTTACATGTTGTTGGAATCACTTCTTAGTATTTTTTTGAGCCTTTCTGTATCTGTGTTTATCAGAGATATTTGCTTATGGTTTTCTTGTAATGTTTTTGTAAGATTTTAGTATTTATTTTGACATCATAGAAAAAGTTAGGAATATTCCCTCTGCTTTCATCTTTTGAGGTAGATTGTAGAGAACGTATATATTTATATATAAAATACATATTTATATATTATATATATTTATATACAATATATATTTATATATTATACATTTATATACAATACATATTTATATATTATATATATTTATATACAATACATATTTATATATTATATATATTTATATACAATACATACTTACATATTATACATATTTATATACAATACATACTTTTATATTATATATATTTACATATAATACATATTTATATTTTATATATATTTATATATAATACGTATTTATATATTATCAATATTTATATATAATACTTATTTATATGTTTTATATATTTATATATAATACATATTTACATATTATATATTTATATATAATACGTATTTATATATTATATATTTACATATAATACGAATATATATTATATATAATTATATGTAATACGTATTTATGTATTATGTGTATTTATATACAATACATATTTATATATTATGCATATTTATATACAATACATATTTATATATGTTTATATATAATACATATTAACATATTATATATAATATATATTTACATATAATATATTTATATATTATAAGTACTTATATAAATATATTTATATATTTACGTATATATTTTATATAAATATATTTATATATTATATATTGTATACATGATATATATTTATATATCATATATATTTCCATATGTCATATATATTTATATATGTGATATATAGTTATATATCATATCTATTTATATATGATATATAGTTATGTATCATATCTATTTATATATGATATATACTTACGTATCATATCTATTTATATATGATATATAGTTATGTATCATATCTATTTATATATGATAGTTATATATCATATCTATTTATATATGATAGTTATATATCATATCTATTTATATATGATATATAGTTATGTATCATATCTATTTATATATGATATAAAGTTATATATCATATCTATTTATATATGATATATAGTTATATATCATATCTATTTATATATGATATATAGTTATATATCATGTATACTTATAATTCTAATATATATTTATATATCATATCTATTTATATTATATATTCATATATTACATATTTATATATTATACATTTATCTATTATATATTTATATATTATATTTATATAATACATATTTATATATAATATATTTATATAATACATATTTATATGTTATATATTTATATAATACATATTTCTATATAATATATGTTTATTACATATATTCCTACATAATATATGTTTATTTATTATGTATATTTATAAATAATATATGTTTATTTATTATGTTTATTTATATATAACATAAGTTTATTTATCATATATATTTATTTATAAGTTTATTTATTATATATATTTACCTAAAACATATGTTTAGACATTATATATATTTACATATAATATATGTTTGTATATTATATATTTACATATATGTTTAGATATTGTATACATTTATAGATAATATATGTTTATATATTATATATATTTATACATAACATCTGTTTATCTATTACCCATTTACACATAAAATATGCTTATATATTGTCTATGTTTATGCATAAGGTATGCTTATATATTGTATATGTTTACACACAATATATGCTTATATATTGTATATGTTTATACATAATATATGCTTATATATTCAATATGTTTATACATAATATATGCTTATATATTCTATATGTTTATACATAATATATGCTTATATATTGTATATGTTTACACATAATATATGCTTATATATTGTATATGTTTACACATAATATATGCTTATATATTGTATATGTTTACACATAATATATGCTTATATATTGTATATGTTTACACATAATATATGCTTATATATTGTATATGTTTACACATAATATATGCTGATATATTGTATATTTTTACACATAATATATGCTGATATATTGTATATGTTTACACATAATATATGCTGATATATTGAATATGTTTACACATAATATATGCTTACATATTGTATATGTTTACACATAATATATGCTTATATATTGTATAAGTTTATACATTATATATGTTTATATATTGTATCTGTTTATATATAATATATGTTTATATATTGTATCTGTTTATATATAATATATGTTTCTATATTGTATCTGTTTATATATAATATATGTTTCTATATTATAACTGTTTATATATAATATATGTTTCTATATTATATCTGTTTATATATATGTTTCTATATTACATCTGTTTATATATAATATATGTTTCTATATTATATTTGTTTATATATAACATGTTTCTATATTATATCTGTTTATATATGTTTCTATATTATATCTGTTCATATATAATATATGTTTATATAATATATCTGTTTATATATAATATATGTTTATGTATTATATCTGTTTATATATGATATATGTTTATATATTATATCTGTTTATACATAATATATGTTCATACATAATATATTTATATATTATACATGTTTATACATAATATATTTTTATATATTATATATGTTTATATATAATATGTTTATTTATTATATATGTTTATATATACTATACATTTATATATGATATATGATGATATATATTTATGTATTATATATGTTTGTATATAATATATACTTCCGTATTATATAAGTTTATATATAACATATACTTCTGTATTATATATGCTTATATATAATATATACTTCTGTATTATATATGTTTATATATAATATATATTTATGTATTATCTGTTTATATATAAGATATACTTATGTATTATATATGTTTATATATAATACATACTTAAGTATTACATATGTTCATATATAATATATAATTACACATTATATATGTATTTGTATGTAATATGCAGTAATATGTCATATGTATTAATATGTAATATGCATTTATATATGATAGGTATTTATATGTAATATGCATTTATATATCATATGTATTTATATGTAATAGGCATTTATATATCATATGTATTTATATGCAATATGCATTTACATATCATATGCATTTATATGTAATATGCATTTATATATCATATGTCTTTATATATAATATGTATTTATACATCATATGTATTGATATATCATATGTATTTATATATAATATATAGATGTATCATATGAATTTATATATATGTTGATATATCATATGAATTTATATATAATATGTGTTTATATATCATGTGTATTTATATATAATGTATATTTCTATCTTTTATTTATTTACATATGATATATATCTGTATATTATATGTATTTATGTATTTTATGTTTATACATATTTTATATATTTATATAATATGTACATTCTATATTAGATATATTTATATACTATATATTTTATATAGTTATAAGTTATATATTTATATATTATATAATGTACATATATAATATATACCATAAATTATATATATTATGATATATATTATATATATCATATTATATATATAATATTATATATTATGTATTATGTATAATATAATATATTATGTATTATATATAATATATAATATACAATATATATAATGTATCTATAATATTTAATATACACAAATACATATTTTATATAAATAATTATATAAGATATATTATATATAAATACATGTTATATAATTAGAATATATATATTATATAATTATATGTAAAATATGTATGTGTGTATATTATATATGATATAAATATAATATAAAGGTTATATATATTATTTATAATTATTATATAAATATATATAAATATAATATATATTATCTATAAAATATATTATATATCATATATACTATATATTCTACATATACAAAATATATTACATTTTATATATGAAATATGTATTGATATATTATATATGTCAAAAATAGATATTTATATATTATATATTTCTATAATATATATTTATACATTACATATTTCCATAATATACATTTATATATTTTATATATTTCCATAATATTTATGTAAACATATGTATTTCCATAATATATATGCATGTATTATATATTCATATAATATACGCATGCATTATATATTCGTATAAAATACGCATGCATTATATATTCGTGGAACATACGCATGTATTCTATATTCGTAGAATATATGCATGTATTCTATATTCGTAAAATATACCCATGTATTCTATATTCGTAGAAAATACGCATGTATTCTATATTCGTATAAAATATGAATGCATTATATATTCGTATAAAATATGTATGTATTATATATTCGTATGAAATATATTTATAGAATATATTTCTGTATTATATATTTATAGAATGTATTTATATATTATACATTTGTAGAATATATATATTTATATAATATATATTTATAGAATATATGCATTTATGTGTTATATATTGATAGAATATATATATATTTATACATTATATATAATTATATAATATATATTTATAGAATATATATATTTACACGTTATAGATTTATAGAATATATATATTTATATATTATATATCTACAGAATATATATATTTATATATTATATAACTACAGAATATATATATTTATATATTATATATCTACAGAATGCATATATTTATATTTTATATATCTATAGAATATATATATTGATATTTTATATATCTATAGAATATATATATTTATACATTATATATCTATAGAATATCTATTTCAATATTATATATCTATAGAATATATATTCATATATTATATATCTATATAATATATATTCATACATTATATATTTATAGAATATATATATTTATATAGTACATATTTATATATTATATATATTTATATAGTACATATTCATATATTATATATATTTATATAGTACATATTCATATACCATATATATTTATACAGTACATATTCATATATTATATATATTTATACGGTGCATATTCACATATTATATATATTTATATAATATATATTTATATATTACATATATTTATATAGTACATATATATATAATATAGATTTACATAACATATATTTATATATTTTTATATATTGTATATATTAATATATTATATAATATATATTCATATATCATATATATTTTTACCTTATATATTCATATATGATACATATTTATATATTATATATATAAAATAAATTTATATACCATATATTCGTATAATACATGTTTATACATTATATATATTTATATAGCACATATCTATATGTTATACATTCATGTAATACGCGTTTATATATTAAATATTTATATACTAGAAGTTTGTATATCATATATGTTTCTAGGGTATATATTTATATATTATATATGTTTCTATTATATATAGATGTATTATATGTTTCTATGCTACAAAAGTATATATTATATATACTTCTATGATATATATTTATCTATTATACATAATGCATGTAATATATAATTATATCGGATATACAATATATAATATATATTTATGTGTTATATATATGAAATATATATTTATATATTATATGTAAAATATATGTTTATGCATGACACACACAAAATATATTTTATATATTATATACAATATATATACATATCATATATACAATATACATTTATACATGATATGTAATGTATATTTATTATATATAATATATTCATACAATATACATAATGTATATTTATTACGTATAATATATATTATCTATAATATACATTTCTATAGTATAGATAATATATATGTTATAAAAATATATATATTATAGATAATATATATTTGTATAATATATAATATATTTACATATATATTTACATTATATATATTTACATATTATATATATTTGTGTTATACACATTTATATATTATAGATTTATATACAATGTACATTTATATATTCTATATATTTATATTATGTGTATTTATATATTATATATTCATGTATAGTTTATTTTTACATTATATATTTATATTATGTACATTTATATCTTATATATATTTTTATATCATGTGTATTTATATCCCATATATATTTATATATAATGTATATTTATATATCATATATATTTTTATATAATGTATATTTATATACTATATATTTATATTTAATATATATTTATATAGTTTACATTTATATTTAATGTATATTTAAAAACTACATATAATGTTCATATTTTATATGTATTTATATTTAATGTATATTTTTATATTATATATGTATAAATATAATGGATATTCATATATTGTATATATTCTATATATTTCTTCAGTATATATATTTTTGTTTATAATATATATTTATATATCATATATGTTTTTATATATAATATATATTTTGATGTGTAAATCGTATTTATATATCATGTATATACATAAAATATATAGTTATATATCGTATGTATTTATATATAATTTATGTTTATTTATCATATATATTTTCATATAATATATATTTACATATAATATATATTTATATTTCTAGTATATATTTATATATCATACCTATTATGTATATCATATGTATTCATATATCATATTTATTTATGTATAATGTATATTTATTTATTGTATATTGTTATAAAATATATACTTATTTGTTATGTACAGGTATATAATATATATTTATTACATATATTTATATATGATATGTATTTATACATCATATATATTACATATTTGCATATTCTATGTTTATATATTATATACATTTACATATATTTGTAAAATATATTTATATATTATATATATTTACATATTTATAATATGTATATATATTACATTTATTTATATATTAATAATTTATATTTATATATTATATATATTTGTGTATACTATATATTTATATATTACATATATTTATGTATTCATATTATACATTTATATATTATTTATGTTATATTCATAATATATATTTATATACAATATATATTTATTCATTCATATTTGTATACTATACATATTTTTATATTGATAATATATATTTATATATAATACATATTTATATATTCATAATATACATTCATATATTATATGTTTATGTATTATATATTTATATATTGATAATATATATTTATGTATTATATATATTTATATATTCATAACATATATTTATATTATATATATATTTATATATCATATTTATTTATATTTATCATATAGATTTATATATTATGTATATTTATATATTCATAATATAGATTTATATATTATGTATATTTATATATTCGTAATATAGATTTATATATTCTATAGATTTGTATATTTTATAGATTTATGTTATTTATATTTATATATTCTTAATATATATTTATATATTATATAGATTTATGTATTCACAATATGTATTTATATATTATATAGATTTATATATTCATAATATGTATTTATATATTATAAAGATTTAAATATTCATATTATATATTTATATATTATATATATTTATATATTCATAATATATATTATATATTTCATATATAATATATATTTATATATTATATATTTCATGTATAATAAATATTTATATATTTTATGTTTCATGTATAATATACATTTATATATTATATGTTTCATATATAATATATATTTATATATTATATGTTTCATATATAATATATATTTATATATTATATGTTTCATATATAATATATATTTATATATTATATGTTTCATATATAATATATATTTATATATTATATGTTTCATATATAATATATATTTATATATTATATGTTTCATATATAATATATATTTATATATTATATATTTCATATATAATATATATTTATATATTATATATTTCATATATAATATATATTTATATATTATATATTTTATACATTTACATATTTATAATATATATTGCTATATTATGTATAATATATAACTACATTATATATAATATATATTTCTGTATTATATATAATATATATTTCTATATTATATATAACATATATTTCTATATTTTATATAATATATATGAAATATATGATATAATATATATTATATATAAATATATCAATAGAATTATTGATATTATGAATATATAAATCTATATAATATATAAATACATATTATGAATACATAAATCTATGTAATATATAAATATATATTATCAATATATGAATATAGATTATATATAAATCTATATTATATATGAATATATATTATTTATAATATATGAATATATATTATATATAACATATATTTATATATTATATATTATATATATTGATATATTATATGTAATATATAATATATATTGATGTATAATAGATAATATATATTTGTACTACATATTTATATATATTATACATAATATATGTATATATTATACACATTTATATGCTTATGATATATATTTTTGTATTATACATATTTTACATATGTATACATTTATTTATATTATACATATTTTACGTATGTATACATATATTTATATTATACATATTTTACATATGTATATATATATTTATATTATACATATATTTTACATATACTTTCACATATATTTTTATATTTTACATATTTATATATTTATAATAGAAATTTATATGTTATACATATTTATATATGTATAATATATATTTATATGTTGTATATCTATATATGTATAATATGTATGTATATTTTATGTATATTGATATATATTTATATTCTATATTATATATAATATACATTTGTGATGTATATTATATATAATATACATTTATGATGTATATTATATATAATACATACACTTTTTACATATTTATATATTATATGTAATATATATTTTATTTGTACATATCTTATATATTATATTTATATATGATGTTTTATATATATTATATTCATATATAGTATATAGAGTATGTTTTATATCGATATATAATATATAGAGTATATATTCTATTGATATATAATATAGAGAGTATATATATTGTTATATAATATGTTGAGGATATAGTATATTGATATATAATATGTAGAGTATATATTCCATTGATGTATAATATATAGAGTATATATGCTAGTGATATATAGTATACAGAGTATATATTCCATTGATATATAATATACAGAGTATATTCTATTGATATATAATGTATAGAGTATATATTCTATTGATATATATTATATAGAGTGTATATTCCATTGATATATATATTCTATATATTCTATTGATATATAATATATAGAGTGTATATTCTATTGATATATAATATATAGAGTATATATTCTATTGATATATAATATATAGAATATGTATTATGTTGATATATAATATATAGAATATGTATTATATTGATATATAATATATAGAGTATGTATTATATTGATATATATAGAGAGAGTGTATATTATATTGATATATAATATAGAGTGTATATTATATTTATATGTAGTATATAGAGTGTATATTATATTTATATGTAATATATAGGGTATATATTATATTCACATGTAATATATTGAGTGTATATTATATTCACATATAATATATAGAGTATATATTATATTTACATATAATATATAGTGTGTATATTATCTTTACGTATAATATATAGAGTGTATATTATCTTTACGTATAATATATAGTGTATTTTATATTCATATATAATATATAGAGTGTATATTATATTCATATATAATATATAGAGTGTATATTATATTCTTATATAATATATAGAGTGTATTTTATATTCATATATAATATATAGAGTATATTATTTTCATATATAATATATAGCATATATTATATTCATATATAATATATAGCGTATATTGTATTCATATATAATATATAGCGTATATTGTATTCATATATAATATAGAGAGTGTATATTATATTCATATATAATATAGAGAGTGTATATTATATTCATATATAATATAGAGAGTGTATATTATATTCATATATAATATAGAGAGTGTATATTATATTTACATATGATATATAGAGAGTATATTATATTTATATATAATTTATGGAGAGTATATTATATTTATATATAATATATTGAGTGTATATTATATTTATATATAATATATTGAGTGTATTTTATATTTATATATAATATATAGAGTGTATATTACATTTATATATAATATATAGGGTATATATTATATTTACATATAATATATAAGGTATATATTATATTTATGTATAATATATAGAGTATATATTATATTTATATGTAACATATAGGATTTATATTATATTTATATGTAACATATAGGGTTTATATTATATTTATATTTAACATATAGGGTTTATATTATATTTATATGTAATATATAGGGTTTATATTATATTTATATGTAATATGTAGGGTTTATGTTATATTTATATGTAATATGTAGGGTTTATGTTATATTTATATGTAATATGTAGGGTTTATGTTATATTTATATGTAATATGTAGGGTTTATGTTATATTTATATGTAATATATAGGGTTTATGTTATATTTATATGTTTTATATAGGGTTTATATTATATTTATACATAATATATTGAATATGAATTACATATATTGTCTAATATAATTTATGTATTATATGTATGATTAATGTATATAATTTCTATATACAATTAATATAGATAATTAATTTACTATATATTATATATAATATTATTCATATTATATATTATATATGTAAAATATAATATATAAATATAATGTATATTATATAATATAATATTATATAGTATATATTATATAGAATATATAAATATAATATATATTAATACTATATTATTGTATATTGTATAATATGTATAATGTATATCATATATATAATTTATATGTGATGTATATATGTTTTATATTATATATATTTCTATATTATATATCTATTCATATATTTTATATATCTATGTATGGAAATGCTTGGTAGAGTTCACCAGTGTAGTCTTCTAGGCTTGGTGCTGTTTCAAATGGTTTAAGTTATTGATTAAATTTCTTTAACAGATATAAGCCTATTCATATTTTCTTTTTTTGTTTGTGTGAGTTTTGGCAGGTTGTGTCTTTCAAGGAATTCTTCCATTTTATCTAGGTAATCAAATTTGTGGGTTTGGAGTTGTTCTTAATATTCCTTTATTATCCTTTTAATGTTCAGGAGATCTTCAGTAATGTCTCCTCTTTCATTTCTAATGTTAGTAATTTGTATCTTTTTTTCTTAGCCAGGCTATGGGCTTATTGATGTTATTGATCTTTTCAGTGAGCCAGTTTTTGATTTTGTTGATTTTGTGTGTTGATTTCCTGTCTTCAATTTCATTAATTTCTGGTCTGATTTTTAATTTTTCTTTACTTCTGCTTATGTTGGATTTAATTAGATCTTCTTTTTCTAGTTTCCTATGGTAGAAATAGAGAAGATTGGTTTTATATCTTTCTTTTTTTCTAATATATGTATTCAGTTCTATAGATTTATCTATAAACACAGCTTTCACAATATCCTACAAATTTTGGTAAGTTGTATTTTCATTTCAATTATTTCATAATATTTTAAAATTTGTTTGAGATTTCTTCTTTGACTCGTGTCTTATTTAGAAGTGCACTGTTTAATCTCTATTATTTTGGAATTTTCCAGCTTTCATTTTGTTACTAATTTGTAATTCCAGTGTGGTCTGAGAACAGACATTATATAATTTCTATTCTTTTAAATTTGTTATGTTTTATGGCCCAGAATATGGTCATATGATCTATCTTGATGAATGTGTCATGTGAGCTTGAGAAGAATTTGTATTATGCTGATGTTAAATGAAGTAATCTATAGATGTCAATTGTATCCAGTTCATTGATGGTGTTATTTATCATTATGAAATGCCCCTATTTATCCCTGAAAACTTTCCTTGCTCTGAAGTCTGCTATGTCCAAAATTAAAATAGCTACCCTCTTGAGACTTGAAAAACGAGAAGAAAAAAACAGCTACTCCCACTTTCTTTTGATTAGTGTTAATAAGGTGTATCTTTCTCCCTCAAATTTTATTTTTTATTTTTTTCTGGGACTTTGTAGGACATTTGATCCCTCTATTTGCTTTCAATATAAGTGTGTCTTTAATATTTAAGGTGGTTTTCTTAGAGATAATGTATAGTTGAATGTTGTTTGTGATCCACTCTGACAATCTCTTTTCTTTGGTATATTTAGGCCATTGACAGTTAAGGTAATTGTTGATATAGTTGGATTGATATCTGCCATATTTGGTACTGTTCTTTATTTGCTGCCCTTGTTTCCTGTTTTTGTGTTCCATAATGTTTCTGCTTTTGTGTTTTTTATTGAACATTTTATATAATTCTACTTTCTCTCCTGTATTAGTATATAAATTCCTATATATTTGTTTTGGTGATTGCCCTAGAGTTTGCAATATACATTTACCACTAATCCAAGTCAACCTTCAAATATCAATATCCCAATTCACAGGTAGCAATAGTATCATAATAAAAAATATTTCCAATTCCTCTCTACTGTTCCTCGTGTTATTTTTGTAATTTATTTTACTTATAATAAGCATATGTAAATATATATATCCAATATATATATTGAGTACATTGTTGCAATTATTATTTTGAATAAACTGTTAGATCAATTTAACTAAGATTATTTAGCCTTCATTTATTTATTCTGTGACACTTTTCTTTCTTTATGTAGATTTGAGTTTCTGACATGTATCATTTGTCTTTTCTCTGGAGAACTTTTAACATTTTGTGCAAGATAGGTTTATTGACAAAGTCTCTCAACTTTTATTTGTCAAAGAAGTCTTTATTCCTCTGTCAGTTTTGAAGGATAACTGCACAGCATACAAGATTCTAGGTTGATGTTTTTGTCTCTCAACATTTTGAATATTTCACTCCATTCTGTTCTTGCTTGCATACTGTATTAGTCCTTTCTCACATTGCTATTAAGAAATACCTCTGACTCAGAAATGTATAAAGGAAAGAGGTTTAATTGACTCACAGTTTTGCATTGTTGGGGAGGCCTCAGGAAACTTACAATCATGGTGTAGGGCAAAGGAGAAGCAGGCACCTTTCTCATAGGGCAGGAGGAAAGAGTAAGTGCAAGCAGGGGAAATGCCAGATGCTTATAAAACCATCAGATTTCATGAAAACTCACTCATTATCATAAGAACTGCATGGGGGAAACCACTCCTATGATCTAAGTGCCTCTGCCTGGTCCTGCCCTTGACACGTGGGGATTATGGAGTTTACAATTAAAGGTGAGACTTGGATGGGGACAAAGAGCCAAACCATATATTCCAACCCTGGCCCCTCCCCAATCTCATGTTTTCCACATTTCAAAACCAAGTATGCCTTTCCAATAGTCCCTCAAAGTCTTAATTATTTCAGCATTAACTCAAAAGTCCACAGTCCAAAGTCTCATTCAAGATAAGTCAAGTCCTCTGAAATCTAAGCAGAGGTTCCCAAACCTCAATTCTTGACTTCTGTGCACCCGCAGGCCCAACCCCTTATGTAAGTCACCAAGGCTTGGGCCTTGCATGCTCTGAAGCAATGGCTTGAGCTGCATTTTGGCCCCCTTTAGCCAAAGCTGGGATGCAGGACACCAAGTGTTGAGACTGCACAAAGTAGCAAGGCTCTGGAATGGACCTATGAAATCATTTTTTCATCCTAGGCCTCAGGACCTGTGATGGGAGGGGCTGCCATGAAGACCTCTGACATGCCCTGGAGACATTTTCCCCATTATCTTAGAGATTAACATTTGGCTCTCATTACTTACGCAGATATCTGAAGCTGGCTTGAATTTCTCCTCAGTAAATGGGTTTTACTTTTCTATCACATCATCAGGCTTCAAGTTTTCCAAATTTTTATGCTCTGCTTCCCTTTAAAACATTAAATTCCAATTCCAAACAATATCTTTGTGAATGCATAAAACTAAATACTTTTAAGAGCACCCAAGCCATATCTTGAATGCTTTGCTGCTTACAAATTTCTTCCACCAGATACCCTAAATCATCTCTCTCAAGTTCAAAGTTCCACAGATCTGTAGGGCAGGGACAAAATGCCATCAGTTTCTTTGCTAAAGCACAGCAAGAGTCACCTTTATTCCAGTTCCCAACAAGTTCCTCCTCTCCATCAGAGACGACCTTAGCCTGGACTTCATTGTCAATATCACTATAAGCATTTTGGTCAAAGCCATTCAACAAGTGTCTAGGAAGTTCCAAACTTTCCCACATCTTCCTGTCTTCTTCTGGACCTTCCAAACTGTTCCAACCTCTGCCTGTTATCCAGTTCCAAATTCGCTTCTACATTTTAAGGTATTTTTACAGCACGTAAAATTGGTACCACCTCCAGTACCAATTTACTGTATTAGTCTGTTGTCACACTGCTATGAAGAAATACATGAGACTCAACAATTTACAAAGAAGAGAGGTTTAATTGACTCACAGTTTGGCATTGCTGCGGAGGCTTCAGGAAACTTGCAATCATGGCAAAAGGCAAAGGAGAAGCAGGCACCTTCTACACAGGGCAGCAAGACAGAGTGAGTGCAGTTATAAAACCATCAGATCTTTTGAGAACTCACTATTATGAGAACAGTACGGGGAAAACCACATCCATGATCCAATTACCTCCACTTGATCCTGCCCTTGACATGTGGGGATTATGGGGATTACAATCCAAGGTGACACTTGGGTGGGGACACAGAACCAAACCATATCACATACTTTCTAAAAAGAAGTCAGTTATAATTCTTGTATTTGCTTCTCTGTAAAGTGTTTTTCCCTCTCCCTCTGACTCCTTTCAAGATTTTTTTCATTATCTTCTGTACTTTTGAAATTTGATATTATCTGCCTTGGTATAGTGATTTTTGGTATTTTATCCTGCTTTCTGTTCTCTGAGCTTCCAGCATCTATGGTTTGATGTCTGACATTAATTTGGGAGAAATTCTCAGTCATTGCTTCAGATATTTCTTCTGTTCCTTTCTCTTTTTCTGATATTCCCATTATGTGTATGCTCTCTCTTTTGTAGTTTCCCATAGTTCTTGGATAGCCTGTTGTGTTTTGTTTTTCACTATGTTTTCTTTTTGTTTTTCAGTTTTAAAAGTTTCTATTACCATATATTCAAGCTCAGAGATTCATTCCTCAGCCATGTCCAGTTTACTAATGAGCCCATCAAAACCATTCTTTATTCCTGTTACAATGTCTTTACTCTGTACCATTTCTTCTTGATTATTTCATATAGTTTCCACCTCTCTGCTGATATTATTTATCTTTTTTTGCATGTTGTCTACTTTTTGCCCCAAAGCCCTTAGCATATTAATCATAGTTTAAAAAATTTCTGGTCTGATAATTGCAACTTCTCTACCAATCAGATTTTGTTCCTGGCTCTGGCTCTTCAAACTGTTTTTTTGTTTTGTTTTGTTTTGCTGTTTAGTATGTGTATTAGTCTGTTTTCACACTGCTGATAAAGACACACCTGAGATTGGGCAATTTATACAAGAAAGAGGTTTAATGGATTCACCGTTCCACGTGGCTAGGGAGGCCTCACAATCACGGCAGAAAGTGAAAGGCATGTCTTACATGGTGGCAAGCAAGGGAAGAATGACAGCCAAGTGAGAGGAGTTTTCCCTATAAAACCATCAGATCTCCTGAGACTTATTCACTACCATGAGAGTGGTATAACAGAAACTGCCCCCATGATTCAATTCTCTCCCACTTGGTCCCTCCCACAACATGAGGGAATTATGAGAGCTGCAATTCAAGGTGAGATTTTGGTGGAGACACAGCCAAACCATATCAATATGCCTTTTAATTTTTTGTTAAAAGATGGACATGATGTAATGGGTAATAGGGAATTCTATAAATAGGCCATTTGTAATGTATTTGTAAGATGTGAAGGGAGGGAAAGCGTTTTATAGTCCTTTTTTTAGGTCTTATTGTTTCAACGTTCCTGTAGCCCTGGGCTGTGAACTTCACCAGTGCTTCTTAGTTTTTCGTTTCTTAGGTGGGATAGGACGGCTGGAGGGGGCTAGAGTTGTATATTTCCCTTCCCCTAGGTGGAAAGCTAGAGGGGGCTAGGGTTTGGTGTTTCCCTTCTCCTATGTTTGTTAGGGTCTGGTAAAACTCAAGCAGGCTAGCCTCTGGTTAAATAATTTCTCCTGAGGGCAGGCTTTATTAAGAAGAATCGAATGTATTTCCCTCTACCTGCTGGATGCAGGAAGGGGTTTTTCTTTGATAAACACTGTGAAGATCTAGTAGAGCCCCTGGAGGTGAAACTAACCAAAGTGTGAGTGTCCCTCATGACTGGATTCTGATGAAGATTTTATTTCTTAGGCTTGTTTACCTGAGCCTCCAGCAATGTTTTCGATTATTGTTTGGAGTTTTCTACCCTGCAGAAGTTTCTGCTGCTGGGTTTCTGCTCAGTAAGTTGTGATTCTTGGTATCTACTTGTCGGTGTCTCCAATTTTTCAGGTAACAGTTCTTTGACAGATTTAAGAAGAGTTATTAATTTTTCAGTGTATTTAACTTTAACTTTTTTTTTTTTTTTTATTTGAAACTGAGTCTCGCTGCCACCCAGGCTGGAGTGCAGTGCCGCGATCTTGGCTCACTGAAACCTCTGCCTATTCAGTTCAAGCAATTCCCCTGCCTCAGCCTCCTGAGTAACTGAGACTACAGGTGCCTGCCACCATGCCCAGCTAATTTTTGTACTTTCAGTAGAGATGGGGTTTCACCATGTTGGCCAGGCTGGTCTCGAACTCCTGACCTCAAGTAATCTGCCCGCCTTGGCCTCTCAAACTGCTGGGATTACAGGCCTGAGCCCCTGCGCACAGCCTGTTTAACTTTTTACTTGTTAAAATGGAGTGAAGACTTCCAAGTTCCTTACATGTCAGACAGGAAACTGGAAGTCTGGAGACATATCATTTTCATATCTGACATTTGCTTCTAATAGACAAAGCAGAATATCTCCATCACATTTATCGGAGACAAAATAGGTGCTTATTGTTGCAAATTATACTGCCATTATTGCAAGTGTGGGTTAGTTATTCAGGGGGTTGCTAGTTATTAAGTGGTCTATTTTAAAAGTACATTTGGCCTACTCTTGCTCTCAACCTTTCTTGCCCTTCCACCTTCTGTGATAGGATGATTCAGCAAGAAGGTCTTCACTAAATTCTGGCACCATGTTCTCATACTTCCCAGCCTCCAGAATCATGAATGAGCTTTTATTGCTTATATCAGTCTGTGGTATTCTCTTACAGCAGCACAAAATGAGCCAAGACAAAAACTGGTATTGAGAAGTAAGGCTTTTGTTAGAATAAATACCTGTAAATGTGGAAGCAGCTTTGGAACTGGGTCATGAACAGAGGCTGGAAGAATTTGGAGGAACAGGCTAGAAAACGCAGAGGTTGCTGTGAATGGAGTGCTAAAGGCAATTCTGGTGAGAGCTCAGAAGAGAGAGCACTGTAGGAAAGTGTGCAATCTCTTGGAGATTTCTTAAGTCATTGTTATCAGAATACTGGTAGAAATATGAACAGTAATGATAATTCTGATGAGGTATCAGGTGGAAATGAGGAACGAGGTATTGGAAACTGGAGGAAAGGCCATCCTTCTTACCAGGGCTTGCCCAAGGGCTTTATAAAAGGTGGAATTTAAGAGTAATGGACTAGAATATCTGGCAGAATAAATTTTTAAGCAAAATATTTAAAAAGATATGTGGCCATTTTAACCAAATATAGGAAGCTATGAAGAGAGAAAAATTACTTAAAGATGAAATTTATAATGAAAAGAGAATTAAAATGAAAAGATTTAGAAAATTATCAGCCTGGCCATGTAAGAAGTGAAAAGGCACATTTAGAAGAACAAACCAAGGGTGTGGCCAAGCAACACTTTGCTAAAGAGACTACTAAAGATAGAAGAGAGCCAAGTGCTCTTTATCAAGACAATGATAGAACGACCCTGAAGGCATTTCAGAGATCTTTGAGTAGGCTGCTCCTCCCATTATAGTTTCAGAACAGGGCTGTGAGTCAGGGCAACGTATCCAGAAAGGGGCCCATGGGACTTCAGCATGTGCTGCTTATGGCCACCTCATGATTCTGCTCCCCACATTCTGGCACACTGCTCCTTGGTCACCTCACCTGTGGCTCAGGCAGGCCCAGATGCACCTCATGTTGTTGCTCTGGAGGGTGAAAGTGATGTTGATGGCAGTGGCAGCCTATCTGGAGTGGCCACTGCCATGATGCTGGCTACAGTGGGGGAGGCACAACTTGGACTGCACACTCCGTGGAGCTGGCGGGAGCTAGGAACAGGCAGAAGCCCAACCCCCTTCCAAGTTGGAGAAGAAGGAGCTTCACCATCCCTGGTGCAGCTGCAGCCACACAGCAGCAGCTGTGCACCCAGGCATCTCTGCACTCTTGGGGGCCCATGAAGCCCCCCTGCCCCTGCAGGCTCAGAAGTGCCTGCTCCTGCTGCATGGCCTCTCCTCACTCATGGAACCTGCTTTGATTTCAGAGCAAAGCTGTGGCTGAGCCTGGGTGCTGTCACCACCCAGCTGAGTGTGTGCACACTTGGGGCAGTGCTGACATACCAGCCCCTTGCTGCCTTGGCCCCATCTGGACTTTAGGTGCCAATGAGCACAGTTGGGAGGATGGTGGGGGTGGTAAGGGTGTCTCTGGGCAGGGCTTCGGGCATCCCTTGGCACAAACAGCCTGGGCGCTGTGCACACCATGGACAGCAGGTTAGTGGTGGCAGGAGGCAGGCTCCTAGGCAGAAAGGGGTCCCTGGTGAAACTCCACCTTCAGGCCCGGGACGGCCTAATGCCTGAGGGCCAGGCTGCCAGTTCTGAGGACTGGAGCGAGAACTTATGGTGCTTTTTCTGGCCAGCCCATGGCCACTCATGGACCAATCAGCACATACTTCTTCCTCTTTGAAGTCCATAAAAACCCTGGACTCAGGCCGACTCAGGCAGATGACAGGACCACCAGCCTGTGGAGAGGAGCTACCCAATGTGAGTCTCCTCTCTGCTGAGAGCTGAGCAGTTGATGAGACAACCTGCCTGTGGAGAGGAGCTACCTGCTGTGGGTTTCCTCTCTGCTGAGAGCTGAACAAACATCTCTATGACCTGCCTATGCAGAGGAGCTACCGACTGTGGTTATCCTCTCTGCTGAGAGCTGAACAAACACCTGGATGACCTGCCTGTGCAGAGGAGCTACCGACTGTGGTTCCCCTCTCTGCTGAGAGCTGAACACTCTTCAGGATGACCTGCCTGGGGAGAGGAGGTACCTATTGCAGGTCAGCTCTGACTGTTTTGTCACTCAATAAAGCACCTCTTCACCTTGCTCACCCTCCACTTGTCTGCATATCTCATTTTTCCTGGATGCAGGACAAGAACTCGGGACCTGCTGAATAGCAGAGCTGAAACAGCCGTAACACAAACAGGGCTGAAATGCACCCCTTGCTCACCACGTTGAGGGTGACAAGAAGGAGAGAAGACAGAAGGAGAGAAGAGCTGCGGCCCTTCAGGAAGCCCAGACCTAGGAGCTTCCTGAGCTAGGGCTGTGATACCCTCTTTGGGGATCTGTGGTTCCTGGCATCTCCAAGCTTCTGGGTGCCACTGCCGTTCCTTGGTGCCAGCTATGGAAGCTACTTGCGGTACACCTGATCCAGCTGTAGCCTTGCAGGGAGCTGGTGCCTGTGCCAGCCCCTGAAGCTTCCCACCCCACTGCAACTGGCGTGCCTTGCTGTGTGAAGTGGCTGGACCCTACGCTCACTCACTCACACACTCCTTGATGCTTTGCTCACCCTTGGCAGGTGAGGGATCCAGGCCGGTATCATGAACCGAGAGTAACCTGGCAGGCTGAGTGGGAGGAATGAGCCCCACATGCCAGAGCAAAACTCAGGCAAAGGCACCACTGGCCACAGAGGTTTCCGGCTGGAAAAGCAACACCCCAAGGATCCCATAACAGTGTGAGCCTTGGCAGTGGTCATGTGGTGCTGACTCTGCAGACACACAATACATGAGCTATGAGGCCATGGTGACCTTCACCTAGATTTCAAAAGATATATTGGGCAGCATGCGGGTTCAGGAAGAAACTTGTCACAGGGGCAGAGCCACTATAGAGAGCCCCCACTAAGGCAGTGCCTAGTAGAACTCTGAAAATGAGGCCACTACAGAGAGTCCCTATTAGAGTAATGCCTAGTAGAGCTGTTGGAGTAAGTCCACCATCAATACCCCAGAACTATAGAGTTACCGGAGTGCAATACCAGCCTGAGAGCTGCAGGCATGTAACTCCAACCCAAGGGATCTGAAGCATGGACTGAGCCCAGTAAAGCTGTTGGGGCAGGGCTGCCAGAAGCCTTGGGGGCCCGACCTCCACCCCAGTGTGCCCAGGATGCTGAACATGGAGTAAAATGAAGTTATTCTCCTGCTTTAAGACCTAACGTTGTTTTCTCTATTGAGTTTTGGACTTACCTGGGACTGGTTACCCTTTTCTTCCTGCTTATTTCTCCCTTTTGGAATGGGAATGTCTAGCCTATGACAGTCCCACCATTGTGTATTAGAAGCAGATGATTTGTTTTGATTTCATAGGGTCACAGCTGGAGAGAAATGTGCCTCAGTGTGAATCATACCTTGTGTTCATGCATATTTGATTTAGATGAGACTCTGGACTTTGGACTTTTGAGTTGATGCTGGAATGAGTAAAGGCTCTGGGGCTATTGGGGTGGAGTTAATGCGTTTTCATATGAGAAAGATATGCACTTTAGGGGCCAGAGGTAAAATGCTATGGTCTGACTGTGTCTCCCAATGTTGATGTGTTGGAAACTCAATCCCCAGTGCAGTAGTTTTAGGAGGTAGGACATTCAAGAGGTAATTAGGTCATGAGGGAGTGGGTTTGCTATTGTGAGTGGGCAGTTATAAAAATGAGTTTGGCCCTCTCTTACTCTTTCACTCTTACCCTCCCACTTTCTGCCATGAGATGATGAAGGATGAAGGCCTTCACCAGATGTCAGTGTCATACTCTTGGACTTCCTAGTCTCCGGAACCATGAGCCAAATAAACTTCTTTCCATTATCTTTTTTTAAAGACAGCCTCACTGTTGCCCAGGCTGGAGTGCAGTGGCATGATCATAGCTCACTGCAGCTTTGAATTCCTGGGCTCAAACAATCCTTCCATCTCATCCTCCTGAGTAACTGAGACTATGGGCACACACCACCGTGCCTGGATAATTTATTTTATTTGTTATTTTTTTGTAGAGATGGGGTCTTGCTTTGCTTCTCAGGCTGGTCACTCAAACTCCTGGCTTTAAGTGATCCCCTTGCCTTGGCCTTCTAAAGTGGCTGGGATTTACAGGCATGAGTCACCATGCCTGGTATAAACTTGTAATGTTTATAAATTACTCAGGATGTGGAATTATGTTATAGCAGTACAAAACGGAGCAAGACAAAACCAAAATGAGGGTCGATGCCTGTCATATTTCTCAAAGTCTATGCCATGCTCCTCAAAGCATTCATACAATAATTAAATGCTGGTAACATTTGTCTCTGTAGACAAATATTTTTGGTTTCTATTATTAGACAATAAGAACTATAAAATCCCATAATGTTTTCAATTTATGTTTGAGTCCAAGAAGATGAGCACTAAATTTAGGGCTCAATTGCAACTAAATCAACCTTAAACTCTTAGCAAAATTCAATTTTTACTAACAAATGGCATTTGATTTACATATGCTTTGCTTTAATATTTAAATCAATTTATATAATTTTAATGAATGGTGATACTATCAATTAATAAAAATGAATTTAAAATAAGCAAAAATATACATCTTTTAATAATTTCAGATTTTTTTTTTTTTTTACTTTAAGTACTGGGATACATGTGCGGAATGTGCCGGTTTGTTACATAGGTATATATATGCATGGTGATTTGCTGCACCCTATCAACCGATCATCTAGGTTTTAAGTAAAAATCATATGCAGATAAGAATGCAGAAAATATAATTAGAATTTGGAAGAATTATAAATGAAAATATAAATGTTTATTTTCAAGTGCTTTTGCTCATATTTAAAAATTCAGTATTTGGAATTTAAAGGTCTCTGCTTATTTTAGAGTTATTCCAAAATAACTGGGAATGTCATGGTTCTAGTAATTTTTTTTTTAACTAGCAAGACAAATATGTCTAAAGAAGGATTAAGCTTGTTTGTTGATGTGGAATTGTCAGTAATGTGTTTAGGGTGGAAATGTATTTCAATTTTTTGGTGCCTTTCCTTGAAAACTATAGAGTCTTCAGAGGCGTTTTCCCTAAGGGTCATACCATGTAGCTATCTTAAAGTGAAAAGAACTTTATAAGTAAGTACTTCTGATGCCTAAGGAATTAGTACCCTCATACTAGTACCTTTTTATATGGTTTAATTTTCCATCTCACAGTAACCAGTTTTATGTCATATGGGGAACAAATGCAGGGTCATTCTTTCTTTTTAGATTTGAGACAATTATCTGTACTGTTTAAGTAAAAAGTAAACTGTGTGCTCCAGAGTGGCTGTCAATATTGACTAAATTGACAGAGCAATTACTCAACTTTCTATTTCATTTGCCTTTGTACACATAGCCACAAATCAACTGGCTCAGTTAACTTACTCTGAGGAATTAATTTCCTTTGAAAAGCTAACTTTTTAGCATGGTACAATTTAACAATGAAGTAGAAATCTTTACAGTGGGCAAACTTTGAAAATAAGTATAAAATTAAATTTGGTACTCAGATACTTGATATAAATTATGGTTATATTCATTTTAACCATTGCAATGACTCAAGCAGATTTATTCATTCAACAAGCATTCACTGAGACCTAATATGTGCTTTTCACCGTGCTAGATCTGGGGATACAATATAAAATATCATGTGTCAGCCTTCAACAAATTCATAGTCCAGTGGGAAAATCAGACACAGAAAGAGATAATTATACAACAATATGGTAAGTGCAGTGATAAGGTTGTATAAAATAGTGTTTCAAGAAAATTAATGTAGTGGCACCATGTAAAGTGCATTTGAGTTAAGAATATCACATTAGTAATATCAAGTAAGTATTATTACTATTCCTTTTTTATGTATAAGGAAACTTCAGAGGCTCAGAGAGATTCAGTCATAGTCTGGGATCACTGAGCTTACACATTCATGTGTTTATTCATTGATACATTCATTCATCAGAAACGATTCTGTAAGCCACGAACAAAGCAGTGATCAAAACAAACTGGATCCTTTCCTTATGGATCTTATAAGAAATCCAAAAGTGCTCTGAGAATTCAGAGAAGAAGAAGATAATGCTACATATTTGAAATTTTAGAACGTGCAATTATACATTAAGAGGCAGAGCTAACAGGCTGGGCTCATCCCACCTGTCTGAAATGTAGTTCTTCTATGTTCTGCCAGCCAGGCTATGGAGTATGGAGTGGGCTTTCATGATGTTTATACATATATGGGCCTGCAGCATTTACTGAGTTATATTGTCTGAGTGGAATTTAAAATACATCATGGCTGTATAAACAATGTGATGAATAACATTAAAAAGTTAATTCTAATTAAAATCCTAGGGGTAACTAATTAGCATTTGAAATGTCTTTATCTGAAGCAACACTTGGGGCTAATTAGCAGGTGAGGTATCTTAAATGAATACATCAACTTAGGGTTGGCCAATTTGCACAGGAATGTTAAAAATATTTTTTGATTGGAAAAAATAACAGTATTTTAGATATGTGATTGTCTGTGAATAGTGCAAGAGGACCAACCTCATTGGTATGAATAAGGTGTTGGAAATCTGCAAGGTGTTGGAAATCAGAAGTCTTGTGTCATAGGTACATTCCAGGACTGAAACTTATTGGTCTTGCATCTCCTCTTCACTGAAAATCTTACCCCTTGATAGGACGACAAGCTTCCACATTCTGCCATTTAGGTGAAAGAATGCAATTGCATTTGTTTTAGAGTAAACTTTTTATGCAAGGTGGACTTAAGGATAGAAAGAGGGGCCTCTTTTATCTATAAACAGGTTGTGAAGAAATGTGAGTACCTTTGTTGGAATTTGGTCTGAGGATTGTTTTCTCCTCATAGCCAGGTTTTTAGGGTTAAGGACAGATAGCCTCTATTTGTTTTTTAGTTACTGGTGAATACTAATTTTTATCAGAAAGACCTGACATTCACAGAATCACGAAAATAGCTCAAGCCCGTTTGTTGTGGTGAAGAATTCATTGCCAACTGGGAACCAGAATCCACAATTCCCCAAATATCAAACTATCCATGATCAGAATGTTGGTGGTCAATGGGAAGGAAGGAATTTATGTTCTTGAGGAAGAATAGTCAGCTAATGGGCATATGGTTTCTATCCTCTAGAGAAAGTTAGAACAGAGCAACAATACTTTGCTTTTATTCCTGAATGCTTCACAAAGATGGTAAGGGCTCATTATTTCAATCAGCCAATACTTACTCTTTTCTTATTATTCAACCTTGATTATATACTGAAATTGACTTTATAGGGACCCCTGTCTTAGTCTATTTTGTGTTGCTGTAGCAGAATACCTCAAATTAGGTATTTTTTTAATCAATGAAAATCTTTTTAAAAACTTTTTATAGAGACATGGTCTCTCAATGTTGCCCAGGCTAGTCTTGGACTCCTGACATCAAGCTATCTTCACGTCTCAGCCTCCCAAAGTATTCAAATTACAGGCATGAGCTAACTGCACCCAGCCATGTAATTTGTAAATGATAAAAGTGTATTTGACTCACGGTTCTGGAAGCTGGGGAGTCCAAGAGCATGGCACCAACATTTGGTGAGGGCCTTCCTGCTGCATCATTCCATGGTGGAAGGTGGAAGGGCAAGAGAGCATGAGAGCAAAACAGCAAGAGGGAGCTAAACTCGCTTTTGTTATAAGCCCCATCTAGAGATAAAAGAACTCATTTCTATGATAATAACATTCATCCATTTATGAGGGTGGAACCCTTATGACCTAATCACCTGTTATTAGTTCCTACCTCCCACCATTGTTACTTTGGGGATTAAGTTTCCAACATATGAAGTTTGGTGAACACATTCAAACCATACCAGACCTCTAACTTCTAACTGGTTGTAGATCTTGATGAAGACATTTCACAGCACTGCACTCAGTTTTGCTAGTGGTTTCCAAATTTCTTTCTCCTATCATTTGTTTTGCAATTTAACCTTTTCTTTTTACATCACAGTTCCGGAAGTTGTATAACCCTAGACTCAGGCTAACAAGTAATTGAGTAATTGTGACACTGCTTTAACATACATAACCATTATTTCATTCAGGAAGTTACCTTTCCCTTCAGTCTATCTGAGGAATAGCCCTGGCTGCTCATTACTTCCTCCTTATGCTAGTCTCATCACTTTTTGGAGGATTTTATCAAAGAGATTATAAACAGACAAAACTTGATGACTAGTTGAATAGTGGGAGTCATTTTGAAAGAGCAGTTAAATATAATGCCTAGGCTTCAAACCTACGATTCCTGAAGTATATTAGTACCATTAATAAAAATGAAACTGAAAATAGGACCTGGCATAGCAGTCATCTAGAGTAAGTGAGACTGTATCTTACAGATATTATTTGCAAGTTATTGGACTAGAAGTGAGAACAAACTTCCTGCAAACATACTGCTTAATGAGTTCAAGAACTAAGGCTGTCAAGGTTAACATTACTTTACTATTTCAGGAAATTATTGCCTAGGAAAATAAAGTTGCAACAAGGTTTTTATCTGAACAATAAGCTGATCAGTTAGCTGCCCTGCTCAAGGCAAGAAGTTACTCATCAGGGTAAATATCACCATTCTCAGGATGACAGATCACTCAATGTGCAAACTGCTTGCTTATCAAATGATTACTCATCAGGACACTTCAAAATTCTTGCTTTGCTGCATTCACCAATCTAAAAATCTGTGTCACAACTTTTTTTTCCAATTCCAGGCAGATCCCTTCTTTGAAAGACCTTCCTTAAGACAAACCCCCAAACTGTATGAAGATCTGCCCTTTCCCTTCCCCTTCCAAGACACTACTAAAAGTCTATCAAGGTGGTGTTTTCTCTTAATACAACACAGAATACATTCAACTTTGTCAGATCAACAAGATATTTTGGTGGTCTTTTTAGGGGTCAGCAGTCATAGATGTGATAGTTAAAGCTATGAAAATAAATTAGTTTTTTTTTAGGGATACGCATAGCATGAGAATATAAAATGGCCTAGGAGAATGCACACAGAAAGTGAAAGGAAGAAGATGAGCCAAAGAAGACTATAACAAAAGAGAAAAACAGGATATTATTATAATTTAGAGCCAAGAAATGAGAGAGAACTTCTGTATTGGTAGGGTGATCATAATTGTCATGCATGAAAGGTTTAGAATAATGAGAATTAAAAGGAGACTGTGAAATTTGTTTAAAGGAAGTTTAGGAAACTTCAAAGAGAACAGTTAGGCATGGAGTGGATCTTTGGTTATTAAATGTGGCCAATGGGTCTATACTAAATCTAAAAGAATTTAACTGAGAAAAGAAAGTGAAAATACATTACCATAGTTGAAAGAATCCCCTAAATCAAATTTGGTTTAGTGAAGCTTCCATTGGACTGGAGATATTCAAGGTAGTAGAGAAATGACGTAATGGTCCAAATGATTTAAACCAGACTTAAGCAAATTTTTTCTGTCAAGGGCCTTTCTGTCTGTGTCACAACTAGTCAACTGTGCCATCATAAAGCCAAGGAGGTAGCTAATACATAAATGAAAGAGTGTGGGAGGATGTGTTCCAATAGCACTTTGTTTAAAACTTGGTTGGCAGACTAGATATGACTCATGGACTGCAGTTTAAAGACCAGGGATTTAGACTAAGAAAGTGTTATGAAATAAAAGAAGTCTTTTGCAATCCAAATAGTCATGATAGTTGTCGATATTAAATACATTAACTGGACTTGAGCAACTATTCACAGTGTTTATAAAGAATGCCTGAAATTGCAGCTTCTGAAGACAGCTCTTCATTTTTCCCTAAAGAAAAATATTACAGAGCTGAAGCTGGCATATGATCTGTATGCATCTTGATCACCATACTGGATTATCCTACACTGAAATAAATAAGTCTTTGTGTGACACCACATTTTGCATAAAATTTATGTTTCCTAAATTAATAGCTTTTGTCAACTTAGAATTTTAATCAATGCATGCTACTTTGTTATTCAAATCTCCTGAAAACGAGAATAGAAAAAATTAAGATAATTAATACAAATTAACAAGATACTTAAGTTAATCCATTGAGTACTTCCACATTCACGTTTAGACTTACATAATATTAATGCCCTAAAAGAAGTTTGGATAGTGTTATTCTGAATAGGGAAGTAAATGAGGGAAAAAGGATATTGCAATAGGTGTGGCTTGTGAAGCTCAACTATAGAAGTTTTAAAAACTTACTTTGTAATTCATTTTAACTTTAATTATCTATGAATCACGCACGTTTCATAAACTAGATGCTTGCAAATAATGTGTTTTGGGGATCGATATTATTGTCAAAGTGGAACTAAATAGTGATATTTAGTAATAAAGTTATAACAAAGTACTATATGCATTATAAACTAAATAATGAAACCATTTTTAAGATTAAGAAGTCTACAAAAGGTGAGGTGTCTATATAGCTTTTTTATGTTTATTTAATCATGTTTAATCATGAACATGCACAATCATAGTATTTTATGTGCCTTTTATTTATTATAGATTACACTGTTTTGATTACTTAATCACTTTCCCTTTAAATTTTATTTTTAATTGATGCATAATAATTATACGTATTCATAGGGGACAATGTGATATTTCAATACATGCATGCACCGCATAATGATCAAATCAGGATAATTAGCATATCCATCATCTCGAACATTACTTTGACTTAGAATTAAGAAAAAACAAAACTTAAAGTGTACTACATTGCAACATATAGGCCAAGTGCTTTATATTGCAACATTATATTTTGTTTTCATAACAAATCTTATAAGTATTATTATTATTGTCATACTACAGGTAAGAAAAGTAAAGCACAAAATGATTATTAAACTTTGTAATAGTAATGGAGTTACTATTACAGTTCTGTCATAAATGGCAGAACTGGGACTTGACACAGTTCTATCTGACTTGAGATCCCAATCACTAAACTACCCTAATATATCATCTCTGAAGAAAACTGTTAGAGATAGGGCTGGGAAGTGCAACAATGCAACTCATTAAGTAGTAAGTGTCTAGTATATGCCAGGTTCTAGTCCCACACTGGATATGCCAGATTTCCTATGGAAGAATTTTTTTTTTTTGATAGAGTCTCCTTGTGCCACCCAGGCTGGAATGCAGTGACATGAACATGGCTCACTGCAGCCTCAACCTTCTGGGTTCAAGTGATCTTCCCATCTCAACCTCCCAAGTAGCTGGGACCACAGGTGCACGCCACCACAGTTTGAGTAATTTTTAAATTTTATTATTGTTACTTTTATTATTTTTTCTGTTAAATAGAAATAGGGTCTCACTATGTTGCCCGGGCTGATCTTGAACTCCTGGCCTCAAGCAATCCTCCTGCCTTAGCCTCCCAAAGTGCTGGGATTATAGGTGTGAGCCACTGTACCCGGCCTGTATCTTTTTTTTTTTGGCAGGGGGCGGGGGGAAAATTCTTTTACCATTCAATAAAAGTTAAAATATGATTAAATATATAAACACTGAACATTTCAAGATCCTTTTGTGAATATAAGCTAGTAATACAAAGTGTTTTACCTCAAACTTATCACCAGCTGAGTGATTTCAACAGGACAGCATGGGATATATCAGAAATATCTGAGAAGTCCTTCTTTGTGAACTAGACTGTGAATTCTTTAAGAGAAGGAGGACTAGGATGTTCCTCACCTTTGTATCTGTAATGTCAAATATAATGCCTATCACAAAACACAAAATGCTAGATGCCCAGGGGAACCAGTCTCTGACCAGTCACTTACCATTTGTGTAGCCTTGGGCCAATATATCCTGTTTCATTATTTGTAAAATATGGTTTTCTGCCAGGTAATTGCAAAATCTGAAAAAGATATATTTTTTTTCTGTTATGCAGCTTCCCATCTAATGTGTGGAAGACAGAAACATATTAATACTTATCCTGTCTTGCTCACAGAATTGGTGTAAAGGTGAAATGACATACTGTACATATATTACACATTATAAAATTCTCCACAAAAATTAGTATTTTAATTTTGATCATGTATGGTAATTCTATCTCAATTATTCTTGAATTATTGCTGTTGGCTATTCAGAGTTTCTATGATATGTTTTGAAATGCTCACAAATATAAAGTTGTTATCATCCATCTATTAGTTTGGATTATATTGGTTGCAAGAGAAATCCAACTCCCACTAGCTTAAGAGGGAGAAGTGAATATATTAAATACATGTAGAGTAGCTCTCCTAATCAAGAAAGGAAAAAAAAAAAAGCTATAAGGGCAGGGCAGCTATAGGAATCTCAAGTATGCAAAATACAATTTCAATCCCATGGGTCTTTTTTTTTTTCTCCCTTTCTCTTTTTCTCCCTCTTCTACCCACTATTGGTTGCTTTGAATGTTAGTTTCTTCCTTTCAGCCTTCTCCACTTTGTGGAGAAAATGGCCTCTGACACCCATAGAGTCATATTCTTATAGTTCCTTGACATCCCTACAATTCCATAACTACAGGGAAGAGAGACACTTCCCTACCACATTCAGCTGAATAATCCCGAGGAAGACCTCAGATCGTTCTGGCTTGTTCATCCGTGGGCCAATCAGTGGGATCATACAGCTGGGTTGCTATGATGGTCTCAGCCTAGGTCACAGGCTCACTTCTTTTTATAAGATATGGGGCTGGGAGAATATCCTGAGCATGACAAAAACAGTAACTACCACAATACCATAGCTTCATTTGCTTAATGCTATATCTATTAAAATACAAGTTTATTGATAGGATAACAAAGATCATCTCTGTTTCTCTTATTCTATGGTAATACTTGCAAGCTGGATCAGCTACATAATTTGCAAGGCCTAGTGAAAAATGAAAATATGAGACTCCTTGTTCAAAAAGAAGAAAAATGTGTAGTTTAGGGTATTAAAATATAAAACTTTTTAAAAAAAATATTTCATTACTTATAAACTTAATGGGGTAGATACATGAATAACAAGATGAACTTAATGCAAAGAAAATAATATTTTGGTGTAATAATTTTATATAATATAATAAATGATTTTATTTATTTATCTATTTATTTATTTATTTATTTATTTATTTATTTATTTACTGAGACAGCGTCTTGTTCTGTCACCCAGGCTGGAGTGCAGTGGTCTGATCTCAGCTTACTGCAACCTCTGCCTCCCAGGCTCAAGTGATCCTCCTACCTCAGCACCCCAAGCAGCTGGGACTACAGGTGTGTGCTACCATGCCGGGCTACTTTTTCTATTTTTTCTAGAAACAGGGTTTCACCATGTTGCTCAGGCTGATCTCAAGCTCCTGGGCTTAAGCAATCAGCCCGCCTTGGCCTCCCAAAGTACTGGGATTACAGGTGTGAGCCATCGCGCCTAGGCAATCGTACTTTATTAACATGACATCTTGATCCATCAGAAGATTTTTCTGGCTCACTTTTCTGTACATTTATTTATTAAAGTCATCAAAATACACACTTTTAGCCACTTAAATTTCAATTGCTATAATTGAAAGTGGTATCAGTTGCTCTTGGCAAATACAAGAATGCAAATAATTTTTGATAATTTTTAAGTTTTTAGAAGGATCTTTCTGCTGATACAACTGTTAAGAGTGTTACATAGGCTATAATAATATTGAGATGATTTCTGATAAATTAGGTCTAAATATAAGTTTTAGTACATGTGGAATTTATATTTCTTGCAGAACAATTTTCCTAAAAAGATTTAACTCTTCATTCAAATCAATTTCATTTAAGACTAAATTTAATTGTAAATGTAAATTTATATGATGGAATTTTAATGTTTTCTCTGACATTTTCTGTAATTTGAGAAGGTGGTAGAAGAAACTGAAAGTGGTTTCATGATTTATTTCCAATTCAAAATGGCTGTTTATGCATTCTATTGCTATATATTCAATTACAAAGAAAAACAATTTTAAATTTTTCTTCCTTATTAATAATTGATTAATGTAAAGCCTCTAATAAAAAATCGTGTTCTTTAAATTTAATTGCTATTACTAAGTCCATGGATACTCATTCTGTAATGTTGCAACCGTTTTCAAATTTAGAAATTCTATACACTTTAAAGAATTCTAATAATTTGTTGATATGTTTTATTGCAATGTGCATGTGTTTATTTTTGTTTTGTAGTAATTCACTGGCAAAGTTTACTGACTAAGCTCTGGCAGTTCCTGCCCAGAGTTAGTATTTATACAGATGCTGCAGGGATGCGATGCCAGAACACGCAAGCTTATCACCCATCTTGAGTCCCAGCATTTTCCTTATATGGAACCCCTCCTTTTTCCCAGGATGCAACTATTCCTACCACCACTGGTATTTCTACTGCTGCTACCAGCAGAGCTCCATATCTGGGCTCAGGTCATGGCCTAAGATTACTCCCTTAGGTCCCTGCAGACCCCTAACCTGCCCCAGGCCAGTGTGTATGTCTCAGGCAGCCAAGCTAACTGCTCAACACTTACTATGCTCCTGGGTCTGAACTTGTGGTGTGTATGCTGCCACAAGGCATATCTTCTCTGCTCATGTGCATATTCCATTGTTCTATTGGACTTCACTTTCAAAACACAAAGTCAAAGGCCAAATTATTAAGAATTTCATGATGGTTAAAGCAGAGTATGAAGTTAAGTGTGGGGCTCCTTCCAAGATCAGGCCCCGTTTTCTCTACAGGTCTCATGCCCATTTTAAAAAGGGAAACTGCATCACAATAAAATTTTAAAGAGTTTATTTGAGCAAACAATTCATGAATTAGACAGCTCCAAACCAGAAATGGTTCAGGAGCTCCACTAAGAGAACACAATGGGGAAGCTGTCATAGGATGGGTATGGACGTAAAGCAAAGAAAATATTTGATTGGTTACAGTTATACAGTTGTTATCATATTTGGTTTATCATGTTGAGAAGTCCCAAGTTATATAATTATAAATCTGTTGGTTGCTTCTGATTGGTTAAGCTTAAGTTTTTCTTTATTATAGGCATTTTAAATAAATAGTTCAAGTTAAGTTTTTCTTATGTTTTCAAATACAGCAAGGTTGAGGTCACTTATGAAGCCTAACTTGCTTTGTCTACTCAATGATTCTTCAGGCCTCATCTCCATTTAAATTTACTTTAACACCCATAAAGCCTGTCTTGCATGTGAGATGTGCTCACTTGAAAAAACTGGTTCCTGTTTATTTTCTGAAGAACAGGTAGTTTCTCCAAAGTGCTTGAGAAATCCTTGATTTGATTTTGACTTATACAAGCATGTGTCACACAGGTACACACACACCCACACACACCCACACACTCTCTCTCTCTCTCTGCCTACCTGAAAAAAAATGTTGTGAAAGAATACTTAAACTTACTGTGTGACACGCACTTTTGTTTTTTAAAAATGCTGGTCCTTACCCGCTTTATTTTTTTTTTTTGAGACGGAGTCTCACGCTGTCGCCAGGCTGGAGTACAGTGGCACTATCTTGTTTCACTGCAACCTCCGCCTCCCGGGTCAAGTGATTCTCCTGCCTCAGCCTCCTGAGTAGCTGGATTATAGGCACATGCCACCACGCCCAGCTAATTTTTGTATTTTTAGCAGAGACCAACGCATCCTGGTTTCTCTAGGACTTTCCTGATTTTAGCACCATAAGTCCTGTGCCCCAGGAACCTCCTTAGTTCCGGGAAAAGCAGGAGGAGTGGTCACCCTACCTCCATGTCTTTATTCTAACCTTACAAATCCCCTTCTTTGTTTTAACTTCTTTTCAAACTCTGGCTTGAAGATGTGGCTTAAGAAGTCATTCTCCTCCAAGAAAATGTTTCTCACACTTCCAAGTAGAGGTAAGTGCTTTTTCGTCTCTGCTCTATTACAACATTCTGGGTATCATTTTACAGAATTTATCAAATTGTGTTTTAATTGTCTGCTTATTTTGTTGTTTGTCTTATTAGATAAGAGCTCCTTGGGGCAGGAAGTGCGTTTTATTGTCTGTTTCCTTAGTGCCAAACGGTGCTGGGTATCTAATGAGTAATCAATAACATTTGTTGAAAAGAGAACTGAAGGACTGGATTTAAAACTGCTCTTTGTCATGAAGATGGCAAAGGTGAACTAAGCATCAGTGGCCAATTATCCTTCACTTTCTTGAAAAATCAGATCGGACAATGTCAGCTTCCTTCAGAAACACTAAACAAATGGACTTACTCTGTAAATGTTAGGAGTGAGTTCAACTTGTTCCTTATTTACTAGCTTCTTTGTGTCACCCTAACCTTATTTTACTAAACAGGGTATATTTTCTTTAAAATGGAAACAGTAAAGTCATTACAGACAAAAAATAATGCTGCTTTCTTTCATTTTGATAACAGATTTCAGTATCCCTGGACATAGTTGTAGAACTGTAATGTTACTGAAAACTCAACACTATAATGTGCATATAACACACTTAAGACTTTTAAAAAACCATGTTGATGTCACTGTGAGTTAAGTTTAAAAATGAAGATAGGAGATTAAAGTTTGGATTTAGACTCAATAAAAGTAAAATAAAGTTTTGTTTGATAATTACCCATCTAATGCTGGCATAAGGCTGATGGATGGAATCAGTTTATCTAGTGTGATGAAAATATCCTGGTTGAAAGGCTTTGATTTTCATGAAGGAAAGGAAATAGTGAAGGTCTTAGTTTACACCAAGAAATTCAGCTTTGTGCACTGAAATGTATAATTACGTAGATTATGAGTTTGGTTTAATGACTGACCATAAAATTAGTATTGTAGACTTCAACATTGTTATGAGTTATACTGTTCAAAAATTTAAAAATATGTTAGGTGAGGAACTATTTGTACAATTCTGATTCATTACGCACATTTGCAGTGACCAACTTCTCTTGAATATTTTTGTTGTTATACCTTAAGTCACTTCCTACTGGACTATTGCAATGACTTCTCATGCTAACTATCTGGAGTCAAGCAAAACCTCACCATTAAGGTCATAACCATCAACAAGACTGCTCTTATGTCACATATCAGTCACCAGCTCAGAGTTTCCCAGGCCACTCACACTTCTAACCAATGGGTTACAAATTCATGGTTTTCTACTATTCCCTCAGTTCAATAATTCACAAGAATGACTCAAAGAACTCAGAAAAGCATTATATTCATAATTACAGTTTTATTATAGCAAAAAGAATACAAATCAAGGCTAACTAAGACCATCTAAAAGAAGAGTAGCAAATATTGAGGTCTGAGAAGTTCCCAGCTGTGAAGCTTCCAGTGTCTTCTCCAAGTAAGTCAGGATATATTGATGTGTAACAATATGTACAAAGCATCGCTAACCAGGAAAGTGCACCCGACCTTCAGTGTCCAGACTTTTTCTTGGAATTTCATTATATAGGCATGATTGATTGAATTACTGGCCACATGGTGACATAATACATTCTCCAACCCTACTCCCTCCCTAGAGGTCACATGGCTCAAAGTTCCAGTTGTCTAACCACATGGATGGTCTTTCTGGCAAGGTCAACTCCCATCCTGTACTATCTTCTTTGCTTAAACTATCTAGGAGTCCACAGTGAGTTCACCTCATTAACATAAACTACTAAGGCTCACCATGGATAATGAAGACACTCTTATCCTTGGGAAATTGCAAGAATTTAGAAGCTACCTTCCAGGAACTGAGCACAAAGGTCTGCCAAATTCTTCATTATACTACAACTGTCATTGACAAGTTGGAAAAGTGTTAAGATTTCTTACGTGTGTACAAGGCTAATATTCTTTATCTATGAAGTACACACTTTATTTTATATATTTTAAACAGAGTACACCAAGAGGACAACATTTTATTCATACATGGTTGCAACAATATTTTGATCTATTTTCTTCATTTCAGGCCAACGAATAAAGATTTAGGCCACTGAAGCTTTATTCTGTATTAGTGTCCTTGTTTTATTGGATAACATTTAGAAAAGCAAAATAGCTCCCTGTGTGCTTCACATTGTTCCATCTTTGTAATACTACTCAAGCTCTTGCCACACCTATGGAATATGCAACTGCTGAAATTGGATAGTTTTAGTGTTCTGCTTTTTCCCTTTTATTGTCCCATCTTTTCTTCTTGCAAGGGTATTTATTTCCTCTGTTCATTTCATACATTAATGGTTAATCTCAGATCCTCTGTAGCCAGACTGTCTAGGTTCGAATTCTTGGTCTTTTACTCATTATTTGCGTGACTAGTCAAATTACTTGGCTTTTCTATGTCTCCGTTTTTTTCATCTATAAAACAAGGATAATAGTAATATTTACCTCATAGGATTTTAGTAAAAATCCAATAAATCATATATGTGAAATACACAAAAAAGTTTTTGCAATGTAGGTACTCAATAAATATTAGCAATTATACATTCAATTTGAGCATAATGGATATTTTGGTATTTTAAGGACAACCACTGCTCTATACAACTAAAAGTTTCATTTGACACCAGCTAGTCTAAACTTTCTTTACTTTCTTCTTTTTATAAATTTCCGTCTTTTACTTTTTATATTAGTAATAATGTTTGCACTTTTTTCTTTCAATTATGAATGTAGGCAACCAACCTCAGATAGTTTATAAATGAAGAAGTTGAAGACCAAGGGAGGCAAAATGACTTGCTTAAGGTCACACACTGTGTGGCATAATTGAGATTGGAATCCTTATTTCATGTTTCCAAGCCCATTGCTCTTTTCACCATATTGTACTGCATCAAGGTGAATGCAGTTTATATTTTCAAAGGTAATACCCCCTCAGAATGCTGGGAAAGAAAGACTGAAAAGGCCTGATATGCTGAACAAAACTCAAGCTAGAAGTACTTTCACTGAGAATACCTATAAGAGCATACCTCAGTTTCTCCAAATGTGAGTTTATGTGCAAAAGTTTGTGAAGAGAGTTTCTGTACATATTTCATGGTGAATATATTTTTATATTTTAATTTATTTTTTGCTTTGTTCCTTAAATTGACTTCTCCTTTCTTAAGAATATTTTCATTTTTTCTTTTGCTTTGGCTGTTGACAGATTTATTTTCAGTTCAGTACAGCTCACTGAATTGCAAGGGAAAATAACTAGTGTGAAAGTGTTACAGTACACCCACGTAGTCCTTCCACCTGGTTGCCCTATCCTTCCAAACAGGCATCACCCCAAAGTAAACCATGTCGCTCAAAAACAATGATGAAAGAAGAAAGGTAACAGTCTGCTGAAATATTCTAATTCAAATCTATCTTGAATGGTATTCATGGCTGTTATGATAAGGGCAAACCTAATCTTGTGATGAACAAGTCAGCACTTTTAAAGTAGATTCTGTGTAATGCAACTCCTTCTTAAATACTAATAAGTATTCCACAAAAATAAGTGGGGATTTTTGGGGGGCAAATACTCTTGGAAAAGCCTGAGTTTAGAAGGCTGGTTTTTTTTTTGTTTGATTTGTTTTTTGTTTTTGTTTTTGTTTTTGTTTTTGTTTTGTTTTGTTTCTTGACTTCTCTGAACCTTTAATAGGCTTTGAAACACATCTTCAGGAACGCTTTGGGAAACACTATATCAGGATTTTGTTAGTGCAGGGGTTCTTAAAATGGAGTATAATTTTTTTAACTGCAAAAAATTTCACTTAAAATTTTTTGTTACCAAGGTAATTGTAGATTCACATGCAGTTGTAAGATACGTTGAAGTCCTATGTATGCTTTACTCTATTTATCCCAATAGTAATACCTTGCAAAACCATAGTACAATATCATAGCCCTGACATTAACATTTGCACAATCTACTATTCCTATTCAAGTTTCTCCAGTTTTATACTTACATGCATGTGTCTTTGTGTGTGTGCCTGTATGGGTAAGTTTTATACAATTTTATTATATATGTAGGTTCACATATCTGGAGTCTATGGCTTTTTATGGGGAAGTGGACACCTTTCTATGAAAATCAGCGGAGATTAGGAATAACAATGAGACCTTGGAATCTTAAAGGATGAGTAGCCAAGTGGTGGAGACAGCTTGGCATGGGTATTCCAAGCAAGGAGGGCCTCTGGAGCAAAGGTATTTATATTAATGGTGGGAAAACACAAGTAAAGTTGCTGGAGCATGGAGTGCAAGACAGGAAGTAGCACGAATTTAGATGAAAAAATTTGGTAGACATTATGTTGTCAGGGCCTTGCATACAAATGAAATTCAATTTTATCCTAACGTCACTGGGGAGGCAGGGTTAGGGTTAAGGTAGTGGAATTAACATGCTTCTTTTCATTTGTCTCAAATCACTGGTGGTGTGGTTTGGAGTGGGTAAAACCAAAGGCAGGGAGATAGAAATAAAGATTCAGAAAATTTGTGAAGGTAAGGTAAATAAACTAGGTTTATTTCTTCTGGAGAATGGATGGCTAAGGGGTGACTTAGTCACAGTTTTCCAACATAAAGTTTATAATATGAAAGATTTTTTTCTAGTCTCTGATCACCAAAAAAAAAAAAAAAAAAAAAAAAAGGAAAAGAGGAAAGAAAATGATAAAAATGGAGAAGTTTAAGCTGGTTACCAAGCAAACTCTCTTGATCACCAGGATGATGAGTCATATATTTAAAATCTTTATCTCCAGAGATTTTCACAGGGAGAATGATAGTGGTTGCATTACCACAGATAGACAACAACTTAACAAATGTCAGAGAGGTATGGATGTAGGGCTGTTGAGATTGATTGATTGATTGATTTTCTTTTTAACGTGACAAGATTGTCATGAGAGATAATTTCTTTTAAAAATCTGGTGGCTTAACTATTATTATGTGAAGGCTAGATTCAGATTGAGGGCTGCCAGTTTCCTCAATCTGTACTTTACTCATTCACTTGGTTTTAGGAAGGGGTCTGAAAAAATTAGGTGCTCCTATGAAACCCTGTTGTGCCTTGTGGTTCTCTGAGAAGATGATCAGCCAAGTAACATATATTTAATGACAATTTACTAGGTGCTGGGTAAAATACAAAGAGATTTAATATGTAGTTTATGCTGTCTAGGATCTGACCATTTACTTTGGGAATATAGAACATATGGATGGGAAACTAACAATATAAGAGATAATGTAAGTTCAAACATAACTTGCGATTAGTCCATAAACTTCTGTTGAGTTAAATTAAGTTATAAACTACATTTAAAAGTCAGTGTGTTACTGGAAGTTTCCCTAATGATGTCATTTCTGAGAAACTCAGATCAACAGAAATGAATGCATTTTAGAATGGACAGTTAAACCTGACATATCTAGTTCTGCTATGTTAAAGGGTAAAAGGGTTAGAAATGAATAACGATGCCACAAATTTTATTTGAAAATTGAAGAATTACATTAACATTTATTCCAAACATTATTCGGTTTGTGCACAAAAGGTTTATAGATTCAGCAGAACAAAGATGTTCTAGAATATGTAATACCTCACAATTTGTTTACTCTTCTAAAATAAGCATTTATAATTGTTTACATATATGCAAGCTAAGAGGCAGTGTAGAGTGGTGGAAAGCGTAATGGATTGAGAATTAATCTGTTCTTTTAATTTTACTTCTGCCCCTAATTAGTTCTATGATTCTCCTGATTAAAATGCTGTTGTAGTAATAACAATGTATTTTTTCCCAAGGCATAACAAATTGGATAAAATCACCATTACTCTAAGCCTAAGAAAAATATTGAGATTTGCAAGCCAATTAAATGGAAAAAATGACAAATGCAAAATAACACTGATGAATGGCCTAAAGACAAATGCCTAAATAAAATTCAGCTACCAGGAATGTTTGACATGGTAGGTAATATGGCACTTGGAAGAGGCTAAGTTTTGTTATTATATCACAAATTTGAGGGAGACCACCATAATAATAAGTAAAATTTTGATTCCCCTTTCACATAGGAAGCAGAGCTTTAGCAGTGACATACATAAACCTCCTTAGATATCACAATTTCATAAAAGGGCCAGAAAAAGGAGGAGGAAAGGGAAAGGGATAAAAAACATTTATTGAGTACTCATTATTTGTGAAAACCTTTACAATCCATTTTCACATGTACTACATTCTATGAGTAAAGTTATACAAACCAGTGTTTCCCAAACCTGTCAGGTCTTTATATTCATCTGGGACAATTGTTAAAAATGCAGATTCTCTGCCCTCAGCCTCTCTCCAGAATGATAGTTTCCAAAGGAGAGAGACTGATAGTCTATTTTGCATGTGTCTTAGGGGATTCTCATGATTAGGCAATTCTAGGAAATACTACTGTAGACTCTTAAGAGTCCCAAAGTACATATCTAGAGACGGATATTCTCAATAGTGCAAATACTACTACAATCGCTATAGTTTCCCATGTACAAGTTCTATTTTGCTGGCTAAGAACCATCACTTTCTTGCATCTTCCCACTTTCTTTTCATTGCCATCACAAGCACTAGCAGTTGCATCTTTTGGGGTAATTTTTTTTCCACAAAAAACCCGATAAGTTTTATGACTTCTGAGGGAGGTCCTAAGCACAGGAGGAAAAGGGAACTATGAAGACACACTGATGGTGGGTATGTACTTCTCTGAGTAGACAAGTAACAAAAATGGGCATCTCACAGGTATAAATGCTGAGACTAATCTTATTTTTCGTAAATCTATAATATAATGTTTGCTAACTATATGCTGACTGAAACTAGATGGAAAAATGAGTCTACAATACATCTGCCAAGTCGGGAGTTAACACCATAGTCTTTAAAGGAGTGAAACGTTAAGTCGAAAGTGGTAAAACAGAGGAAAAGACATTCTCTGTGAGATTTCTAACTTTCTGTAATGCAAAAAGATGAATCCAATCAGGGACTCTGTGGGACCACTTTTAACATTTCCTTGACTCAAATGAATTGGAAGATGTGTCATACTGATAAAAGAATATGGGTTTTTAAAGGTGAGTGGGCAGAAAAATCATGAGTAAGATTTAGAGTAGGATACAGCATGCGTTTGAGGAAAATAATCTAAATTATACTCATAGGCTAATGGGTTTCTAGTTTATCAGTCTATCTAGCTTACATCTATAGAGAGGAGCTGTGAGTCTGTCTAAATTAGCCTCTCTGGGGACCCAAGTACTATATATTACAGCCACTTGTGTTATTTTCTTTATAGCATTTGCCATGCATGCTGTATGCTTTTTGTTTATTATCTATGTCCACCTCTTTCACCTTTAAAACAAGATGCAAACTCCATAAGAGTAGGGACCATGTTTTTGGTTATCTTTGTTTGCTGTACTATATTATTTATACATATTAAATATTTAGTGAGTTTCTGATTGTCCTAAAGATATCAACTTAGTAGTATCAACACAGTAGCATGCTACTGTGGTCAAAAGGTCAAAAAATAATGAGCATAATCGTGGTGTACATTAACATAAAAAATACAATATTCTACTTTGTATACATAATTAGGGATTTGCCCGCATATCTAGAAGATGTGTTTGAACTGGAGAAGATCTAAACGTAAGTAGCAAGTAACAAGTAACGAGGATAATTAAGGAGAAAGATCTTCAAGAGTAGACTATAAAGAATAGGATTGGCAGGGCGCGGTGGCTCACGCCTATAATCCCAGCACTTTGGGAGGCCGAGGTGGTTGGATCACGAGGTCAGGAGATTGAGACCATCCTAGCTAACACGATGAAACCCCGTCTCTACTAAAAAATACAAAAAATCAGCTGGGCATGGTGACACACACCTGTAGTCCTAGTTACTCAGGAGGCTGATGCAAGAGAATCACTTGAACCCGGGAAGCGGAGGTTGCAGTGAGCCAAGATTGAACCACTGTACTCCAGCCTGGGTGACAGAGCAAGACTCCATCTCAAAAATGAAAAAAAAAAAAGTAGGATTATTTTATCTGAGAAGATGGAAACTGAGGGCTAGACATTATAAAAGAGAAAGGAGAAGGTGAGTTTAGAGTTGTTCATCAAATCTGCATGCAATAACTAGGAGTTACCTTTCATGTTCCTGCATTCAATAAACATGCATTGTATAACAGGTACTGTGCTAAATGCTAGAGATACAAAGATGAACAAGATAGAATAGACTAGTTTATAGAATAGTAGGAAATAGCCTTATGTGCTATGAAGATATGAAGAATGCTTTCTAGATAAGATGAAACCTACACTGAATATTAAATTATTATTAGAAGTTAACCAGGTAAAGAGTGTTTGAAACCAGGCAGAGAAGACAGCAGAAACAAAGCCAATTGCATGAGAAACAAGAAGACATGTGTGAGGGATTATAAGCAATTCAGCATTGTTTGAATGTAGCATTTGATAAGGGAGTGGATAAAAATTAGATCAGTAAGGCCAACAGGGAAAATTGTGAGGTGCTTAAATAAGACATTAAGGGTGTTGTACAAGTCTAGGCAAATGCTGATAGTTTCTTTGGGTAGTGATAGTACAGATGTTAAAGTAATGAAAAAAAAAGGAATATAAAGGAGGACATTGCCACTAATTGGATATAGGGACAGGGAAAGAGAGAGAGAAGTCTACATGACTTTAAAATGTCTAGTTTTGGTAATTGAGTGGATGATGGCAACAGACAATGCATAATTACAGGAACAGGATAGGATGTGATATGGGATGTAAAGATGAATTCAGTTTGTGCCATTAAGGTTCCTGTGAGCCATTTGAGGAATTCAGCATACAGTTTAGTACAAGTCTTAAGCCTGAATGAGAGACATAGGTTAGAGATAGAGGTGTAGGAGTTATCAGCATATGGGTAACATTTGAGAACTTGAGCATAAATTTGATCACTTGGGAAAAGGTGTAAAGTGAGAAGATCAGAGGAACAACACTGACTCTGGGGAACATCAATATTTATTGAGCAAATACGAGAACAGGAGCTCATAAAATAAACAGAAAAAGAATGGTTGGAGATATGCTATATTAACTAGAGGTGTTTGATTTCCTGGAGTTCAAAAGTGAAGAAGTTTAAAAAAGAGGGAGTGATTATCAGTACCATATTCAATCGGAAGATCCAGATTGAAAATAATTTCCCTTGGATCTTACAATTAGGAAGCAGTTTGCAACATTAGTGAGATCAAACATGGTAGAGCAATGTGTATAGGATCCAGAATCCAGAAAATTGAGGATTGAGTGGGATACTAAGATAATAATATTTAGGATAAATAGAAGGGTGTTCTCGCTCTTTCTTTTACAAACAGCAGACAGAGGAGCACAACAATTTCTAACTTCTAAAACATGATACAAATTGAAAAAACTCATTTTTTAGATAATTTTGTGAGTTGCAGATCTATAATATTTGTTAATTTAAAAAGGTTATTTGTGGGAACATCATTAACTTGTGAAATGGATAGATGGGAAAGGAATTTTTTATGTTTTTATCATAACATATACTCATAGGACCATTTGTAATGTAGTCTGTGTTGATACCAAATGGATTAATATCACTCATAATTTGCCCTACTGGCATACAACTACAGGGGCAGGGATGGGAACATATGACTGTATATGCATCTTAATTTTTTTGCCAAGTTAAAACACAATCTGGGAAGGGTAATCCAATATCTCTAGCTCTCTGACAACGAATAATGAGAGAAAAACAACAGAACAACAGAAGGGGTGGAATAAAAAAAAAGCTCTTCTTGGAAATACAACACAGCAAGATTGCCACTACAAATATTACCAATGATAACTGAAATAGGTGGCTCAAAAGCAATCGTATTATATTACAGTGATTTAAAATTAAGTGTAATGCTCATTACATATACAAGGTCAGTTCTTGTGGCAGAACATAATGAAGGTGTATTGCTTTAGTAGAACGTTAGCAGTACTACAGCATGTAACCAAACTTTTATTTTTTTGTACAATTGCTACCACAGGCATACCTTGTTTTATTGTACTTTGCTTTATTGTACTTCACAGATACTGTGGGTTTTTCTTTTTTTTCACGAATTCAGGATTTGCGGCAACTCTGCATTGAGCAAGTCTATCGGCATTAGTTTTCAAATATCACGCATTCACTTCATGTCTCTGTTTCACATCTTGGTCATTTTCACAATAGTTCAAAATTTTTCATTATTATTATATCTGTTATGGTGATCAGTGATCTTTGATGTTACTATTTTGATTAAGACACCACAAACTGCACCCACATAAGAAGGCAAACATAATTGATAAAGGATGTGTGGATTCTGACTGCTCCGCCTACTGGCCATTGCTCCTTCTCTTTCCCTCTCCTGAGGTCTCTCTATTCCGTAATAGAGAGGCCAATTAATAAATGACAATGGTCTCTAGGCGTTTTAGTGAAAGGAATATTTGCACATCTCTCACTTTAAATCAAAAGCTAGAAATGATTAAGCTTAGTGAGGAAAGTATGTTGAAAACTGAGATAGGCTGAAAGCTGGCCTTTTGCACCAAACAGATAGTCAAGTTGAGAATAGAAATGAAAAGTTCTTGAAGGAAATTAAAAGTGTTACTCCAGTGAGCACATGAATGATAAGAAAGCAAAACAGCCTCATTATTGATCTGGAGAAAGTTTTAGTGGCCTGGATAGAAGATCAAACCAGCCATTTGGTTGGCTGGGACATTCCCCCCAGCCACAGCCTAATCCAGAGCAAGGCCCTAACTTTATTCAATTCCATGAAGGCTGAGAAACGTGAAGAAGCTGCAGAAGAAGTGTTTGAAGCTAGCAGAGGTTGGTTCATGAGTTTTATGGAAAGAAGTCATCTCCATAACATAAAAGTGCAAGGTGAAGCAGCAAGTGCTGATGTAGAAGCTGTAGCAAGTTAGCCAGAAGATATAGGTAAGATCATTGATGAAAGTGGCTACACTAAACAGATTTTCAATGTAGACAAAATCTTATATTGGAAAAAGATGCCATCTAGGACTTCCATAGCTAGAAAGGAACAGTTACTGCCTGGCTTCAAAGTTTCAAAGGACAGGCCGACTTTCTTGTTAGGGGCTCATGCAGCTGGTGACTTCGAATTGAAGCCAATGCTCATTTACCATTCTGAAAATCCTAGGTCCCTTAAGAATTTTGCTAAATCTACTCTGCCTATGCTCTATAAATGGAACAACAAAGCTTGAATGGAAGCACATCTGTTTGCAGCATGTTTTACCAAATATTTTAAGTCCACTGTTGAGACCTACTTCTCAGAAAAAAAGATTCCTTTCAAAATATTACTGCTCCTTGACAATGCACCAGATTACCCAAGGACCATGATGGAAATGTACAGGGAAGTGAATGTTGTTTTCATGCCCACGGACACAACATCCATTCTGCAGTCCATGGACCAAGGAGTAATTTTTACTTTTACATCTTATTTAAGAAATACATATTGTAAGGCTATAGCTGCCATAGATAGTGATTCTCATGGATCAGATCTAAGTCAATTGAAAACCTTCTGGAAAGTATTCACAATTCTAGAATTACATTGGTTATTTATGGGAGGAGGTAAAAATACCAACATTATCAGGAGTTTGGAAGAAGTTGATTCCAACACTTATGAATGAATTTATGGTGTTCAAGACCTCAGTGGAGGAAGTAACTGTAGATGTGGTGGAAATAGAAGAGAATTAGAATTAGAGGTGGACCCTAAAGAGGTGACTGAATTGTTGCAATTTCATGATAAAACTTTAATGGATGAAAAATTGTTTCTTATGCATGAGCAAAGAAAGTGGTTTCTTGACAGGGAAACTACTCCTTGTGAAGAAGCTGTGAACATTGTTGAAATGACAACAAAGGATTTAGAATATTATACAAACTTAGTTGATAAAGCAGCAGCAAGATTAGAAGGATTGACTCCAATTTTGAAAGAAGTTCTACTGTGGGTAAAATGCTATCAAAAATCACTGCATGCTACAGAGAAATCTTTCATGAAAGGAAAGGTCAATTCATGTGGCAAACTTTATTATTGTCTTATTTTAAGAAATTTCCCTAGGCACCCCACCCTTCAGCAACCACCACCCTGATCAGTTAGCCATCACCAATGCTGAGGCAATACCATCCACTGGCAAAAAGGGTATTACTCACTGAAGGCTCAGATGATTGTTAGCAATTTTTTTTTAGCAATAAGCATTTTTTATTAGGGTCTACACATTGCTTTATACAATGCTATTGCACACTTAATAGACTACAGCATATTATAAACATAACTTTTATATGGACAGGGCAACAAAAAATTTGTGTAATTTGCTTTATTGTGATATTCACTTTATTTTGGTGGTCTGGAACCAGACCCACAGTATCTCTGAGGTATACCTCTATCTGTAATTTCAACTATTTTGAAGGGCCTTCAAACAAATGAGAACTGTTACAAATAACATCATATATGTGATCCTCTCTGAAATTATAATGATTACCTCGATCAGTCTAGGTCAAGGAAGTAAACCTGTGACTTTGTGAATCATGACATAGAGTTGTCTCCTAGGGTAGATGTACCTTAGTGTGGGCACCCCATTCCAGGGTATGCTCCTCAGTTCCGTAAGTAAGATGCTCAATTTGGTCAGATACTTAAATGATACCAGTCTCTCAGAGAGTAGCTTGTAGCAGTTTAATACAAAAGGGATCAATGTATAAATCTGAGTGTTATCTCGTTTTTCTTTTTCAATAAACATAACTGTCAAAAAGACTGCAGCAAGTAGGATAATGATCACTGAGTTTCCTCCATAATTATAAGTTATACTGGAACATATAATTATCAGGGCACATAGGTCAACATGGAATGAGAAAAACTGGGATTTTGCTTGAGTGATTTTCATAGATATTTGTCATGGAACTTTTGTGGCTTAATGCGTCTATCACTACAGGTATAGATCTGGCTAGAGGACTGGAATGTTCTTATTCATTGGCTAGAACATCTTTTATGTTGGAAAGGTTCGTAATATCAGTTTCAATTTGTACTCTCTGATTCCTGTTTTCTATGTTTCAAATTGATCACTCCTCTTCTTTTGACCCATTTTTTAGATACATTTGGGCTACCTAATAGGTTATAGGCAAGTTTTGTTCTTCTTGGCTTTGGATTAAAAGACATTTTTGTTCAGTATAAGTTTTGCACATGTATTATCATGTCTACAATATGTTGATTCTGTTAGTTTGAGTCTCAGAGTTATGAGGAAATGTGCCATTCTGGCTGTAGAGTTTAATTTTAAGACCATGGATTTTAATCAGATATTAATTCTGGCTTCCTAGAATTAAAACACTAGCTGTGGGTCCTTGTAAATGTTATTTCACTCTCTTAAGCCCCAATTTACTTATTCCAAAAATGGAAGTAATACTGTTACTTAACTCACACGGTTGTGGTGATGATTGCATAAGATAATACACACAAAGTATCCACAGGGCCTAGCACATTGTAAGTGCTAAGAAGGTATTCATTATTTATTATTGTATAAAAAGTTCAGAAGAAAAACTTTTTATTAGCACCATTATTATTGTTTATAAGATGAATACACAAAAGACTATAGAAAAGAATCGGTGAGCAACTTTAGAGTTAGTTTATAGGAAATCATTTCTACCTTCACTTAATACGCAACAATGATTAGTGCCAATTTGAAAATTAGAGCTGGCAATATTGATAACTACTTCTCTTACACCTGAGTGCCTTTTTATATGTCTAGAAAAACAGTTCTGCTCCTTCTATTTATTCAACACTTGGCAAGCTGAACCGTCCAAGTATGAAAATATTATTTTCAGGGAAAACTGTTATCTGTTTATCCATATAGAGTGATAAATACATTAAGTTTTTAAACATATTTCTGAATCACATTAAATTTTTCCATTGCTAAACTAAGAAGATATTATATTATATACAAAATCATTTACCCTCATAATTATATCCTCCTAATACGTGTTTTCATATTTCTGTATATTCCAAATACAGAAATTATGTTTCATTTCTAATCAGAGGCAGATGATGCCTTCAGTACCCAGAAGCCAACATAGATCCTGGAAATATCACAAATGCCAGCACACACATGGTGTCTCCTTGCTGGTGTCAGATGTGTAGCTCTAGCAAAGAGCATCCATGGAAATAGCTGAAAAATAGAAGGCAGGTAGGTGGGGGACCAGATACCAGCTTCTAAAATCATAATGGAATGAAACCGCAAGAGGCAGTTGTCCAATGAATTGAGAAATACAATTCAACTGGATATGGCAGAACAGGGTGACCTGGTACAAATCTTGGCCAACCAGCCAATTGGTAAATAATAGAGAAACATCTTTTATCAATTTCAGGTTCATTTTTCTCCTCACTGTCCTCATCTAAATTCTACCCATTGTTCAAATTCCAGTTTAAGTCTCATTTTATTTAATAGTAATATGGGTGATGACAAAAATAGTATTTACATATATGTTCTTATTTCATCTTTGCAACAACTCTTTAAGGAAGTGGATCCTCAGAAATGTTAAGAAACTTGACAAGCTATTTGTCCAAAATAGTATTGATGAGTTTAGGACTTGTGGAGAATACGGCTCTTATGCAAGATCCATGTGAAAGTTTGTAGGAGGTTTTTGGCTAGGTGAGTCTCAAGTTTGAGGGTCAAAGCATGACTAGACATAAAGTTTTGGAAATCTTTAGCAATTAATGATGATAGCTTATAACAAGAGAATAGATGAGATCACACAGAGAGAGTCTCTGGAATAAGGCAGGGTGTCTGAGGTCTGAGGGATCTTAGGACAAAACTCAGGAAGACACCGGTATTTAAAAGGTGAATGAAAGCACAGCAAGCAGCATAAAGAAACTAGGAAGGAGCAGCTAGAGGGGAAGAAAATCAGTAGAGTTTGGTGTCACAGAAGAAAAGAGAGGACTGAATTTCAAAAAGGGATTGGTTGAAAGAGTCAAAGTCTACAGAAAGGTCAAGTTAAAAGAAACTTGTACTATTGGGTGGGGAAAGAAACTTGAACATGCTCTTACTGTGATGGGAAGGAGCCAGTGAAGAGGAAGAGGCTGAAACAGATAAGAGAATGGAGCGCTATGAATGGATCAAACTCCCCGAGGAGATGGGAGAGGCTGGTATCCAAACCACAGGTGAAGAATTTAGTTTTAAAGTTGAAAAAGAGAAAAATCCTTCCTGTGAGAGTGAGTGAGGCAGGAACTATGAAGGAGGCTTGAAGACAGTATGGCTACTGAGAAGTATAAGAGAAGGAACTGAGCAAAGAGGCAAACAGCAGCCTTCCTTCCCCCACACCGTAATAGAAAATTTATTCATATGGCTTTTGGTATCCTCTTGAAAGCCCTCAGAAACATCTGAGATCCAACATCGTTACTAGTATTCACTTTTCTCACACATGTTCACACACATTTTCTCATCATTCATCAGAGCATTCTATCTCAGGATGCTGAGGAAACAAAAATATGTTACAGCAGTCTGAACTAAGTGAGGTATATAGTCCCAGAGGGACATGAGTATGGGACTTTAATCATATCCTCTGTGTCCGTATCTGTGGGCAATTATTTAAAGTCATTTTGTTTTTGACAAGTTGTCTTACCCATTATCTTTATGTTTTTAAAATTTGTAATGCAAATAATAATGTATAGCCAATTAATAGTTTATGCTATTTTAATGTAAATTTTAAATAAATAACTAAGGAACGCTCTCTTAAAAAAATACTTGTAACTGTCAATTGGGGTATATATTTAGGACAACTTAAATTTATACTCTGACATTACAATCCTCAAACTTGGCCCAAATAAACTCACTACTTATATTAACTTTGCTTCAGTTTCTTCCTTTTAGGTTGACCAGGCTAAGTTCTGAAATGTCTTCTCCTGTTCACCGAATTAGGTCATGCATCCTAGAAGTGGCCTCCTGTTTTTGATAGCTCCCTGTCTTCCCAGAACATCTTGGTCTGGCTTCCTTTCCTGCCTTATCTACTCAGCCATGGTAGTGGTGCTTTTTCTAGTGTCCCTGGTTAGCCTTCACCTGTGGTTTGAATCTTGTAATCCCTCTAACAGCTGCCAGCCTCTCACTTCACTCATGTACAGGGCATACAACTGAGCCTGGTTCCCACTGTTGGCCCAACAAGGGCATCTGCTCCACCAGCTTGTACCCTATTCACTTCCCTGAACTGAGAGCCTTGCAACTTTATTTTCTTCCATCTACACCTACATCCCCCTACTCCTCCAGTCTCCAAACCCCACCCAGAAGGTCTCTGAGCTCCTTTCACCTGTGTCCAGAATTTGTGGGTTCTTGGTCTCACTGACTTCAAGAATGAAGCCGCGGACCCTCGCGGTGAGTGTTACAGCTCTTAAGGTGGCGCGTCTGGAGTCTGTCCCTTCTGATGTTCAGATGTGTTCAGAGTTTCTTCCTTCCGGTGGGTTCGTGGTCTCGCTGGCTCAGGAGTGAAGCTGCAGACCTTCGCGGTAAGTGTTACAGCTCATAAAAGCAGCATGGACCCAAAGAGTGAGCAGTAGCAAGATTTATTGCAAAGAGCAAAAGAACAAAGCTTCCACAGTGTGGAAGGGGACCCGAGCTGGTTGCCACTGCTGGCTCAGGCAGCCTGCTTTTATTCTCTTATCTGGCCCCACCCACATCCTGCTGATTGGTAGAGCCCAGTGGCCTGTTTTGTCAGCGTGCTGATTGGTGTTTACAATCCCTGAGCTAGACACAAAGGTTCTCCACGTCCTCACCCAAGCAGCTAGATACAGAGTGTCGATTGGTGCACTCACAAACCTTGAGCTAAACACAGGGTGCTGATTGGTGTATTTACAATCCCTGAGCTAGATATAAAGACCCTCCACGTCCCCACCAGACTCAGGAGCCCAGCTGGCTTCACCTAGTGGATCCCGCACCAGGGCTGCAGGTGGAGCTGCCTGCCAGTCCCGCGCCGTGCGCTCGCATTCCTCAGCCCTTGGGTGGTCGATGGGACTGGGGGCCGTGGAGCAGGGGGTGGTGCTCGTTGGGGAGGCTCGGGCTGCACAGGAGCCCATGGAGTGGGTGAGAGGCTCAGGCATGGCGGGCTGCAGGTCCCGAGCCCTGCCCCGCTGGAAGGCAGCTAAGGCTCAGCGAGAAATCGAGTGCAGCGCCGGTGGGCTGGCACTGCTGGGGGACCCAGTACACCCTCCGCAGCCACTGGCCCGGGTGCTAAGTCCCTCATTGCCCCGGGGCCAGCAGGGCTGGCCGGCTGCTCCGAGTGCAGGGCCTACCAAGCCTACGCCCACCGGAACCCCAGCTGGCCCACAAGCGCCGCACACAGCTCTGGTTCCCTCTCAGGCCTCTCCCTCCACACCTCCCTGCAAGCTGAAGGAGTGGGCTCCAGCCTTGGCCAGCCCAGAAAAGGCCTCCCACAGTGCAGTGCGGGGGGCTGAAGGGCTCCTCAAATGCCACCAAAGTGGGAGCCCAGGCAGGGGAGGTGCGGAGAGCAAGCGGGGGCTCTGAGGACTGCCAGCATGCTGTCACCTCAAACCCACCTTCCCTTTCAGAGCAGAAGTATATGTGTGTGTGTGTGTGTGTGTGTGTGTGTGTGTTTGGGGGTCCATTCCACTCCGGGTGTGCAAATAGCCACTTTATCGTCTCCAAAAAACCTGCCCTTCCCTCTCCGTCTCTGGGCTCACTGCAGTTCCCAGCTCAGCCGCTTGGCGACTCTCCATTCAGGAAGTGCCTTCTCAAAGGAAGCTGGTCCCAGCTGGCCTTGCGGCATGACTTAGCTTTTCTCTGTGATGTGTCGCGGAGTCGCCGGTAGGGTTCGGTGTGGCGAGGGGGACCTGCTTCTCTCTTTGTGAGAACAAGGGAGTGAGGGAGGAAGGAGGCCAAGGAGGAGGCCAGGACTGAGCAAGGACTAAAGTAAGACTGAAAGGGGAGGTGAGGGGTGGACTGGTTGTCGGCAGCAGCCGGTACCGGAAGCGGCGGCGGCAGCCGAAGCGACGCACCGTGAGGCAGCTGCTTGACTAGGCTGCAGCCGCCATGGCGATGAACTTTGGGGACCATGCCAGCGGGTTCCGCCATGATGATGTGATCAGGTTCATCAACAATGAAGTCCTCAGGAACGGCGGCAGCCCAGCCTTTTACAGGGCCTTCCGCTCGCGGCCGTGGAACGAGGTAGAGGACCAGCTTCGGGCCATTGTGGCCGACCCGCGGGTGCCCCGCGCCATTAAGAGGGCCTGTACCTGGAGCGCTTTGGCTCTGAGTGTGCGAGTGGCCGCGAGGCAGCGGGAGGAGCTGCTGCACCAGGTTTGGCGGCTGCAAGGGCATGTGGAGGAGTGCCAGGCAACCTCCTGGGCTCTAACTTCCCAGCTGCAGCAGCTGCGCCTGGAGCATGAGGAGGTGGCAACACAGCTGCACCTCACGCAGGCCACCCTGCAGCAGGTGCTGAATGAGCGTGATGGGTTATGCGGGAGGCTGCTAGAAGTTGAGAGATCCATGCAGGTCTATCCGATGCCTCAGGATTTTGTACCCGGTCCAGAAGCCGGCCAGTATGGGCCTGTGGCCGGGACTTTAAATGCAGAACAGAGTGAGGCGGTGGCCACAGAGGCACAGGGAATGCCACATTCGGAAGCCCAGGTAGCAGCCCCAACAGCTGCGTATTACATGCCTGAACTCCAGAGTGGCAGGGTCCAGGGCATGCAACCTCTTCTGCTTATGCAGGCACCTCATCCAGTCCCATTCCATATGCCTTCACCAATGGGACTGCCATACTCAACACCTCTACCACCCCCAGTAGTAATGGAATCAGCAGCAGCAATTGCACCACAGATGCCTCCTGCAGGGATCTATCCACCTGGTCTTTGGGCCACAGTGGGGTCCCAGGAGGAGACGGCCCCTCCGTGGGACCAGAAGTGCCATGGCCAGGATGGATATCCTGAGAATTTCCAGGGAGTATATCACCCAGGAGATAACAGAAGCTGCAACCAAAAGGAAGGTTCTGAGTGGCCCCAAGGAATGACCTCCCAAGGGGACAGCAGCAGCCACAGCCTGAAGAAAGATCCAGTGATGCAAGAGGGCACAGCTCCCCCAGAGTTTAGCGGGAGCCACAGCCTGGAGAAAAAACCAGTGATGCCCAAGGAGATGGTCCCCCTAGGGGATAGCAACAGCCACAGCCTGAAGAAAGATCCAGTTGTGCCCAAGGAGATGATCCCCCTGGGGGACAGCAACAGCCACAGCATGAAGAAAGATCCAGTGATGCCCAAGGAGATTGTCCCCATAGGGGACAGCAACAGCTACAGCCTGACGAAAAATCCAGTTGTGCACAAGGAGATGGTCTCCCTGGGGGACAGCAACAGCCACAGCATGAAGAAAGATCCAGTGATGCCCCAGAAGATGGTCCCCCTGGGGGACAGCAACAGCCACAGTCTGAAGAAAGATCCAATGATGTGCCAGGAGATGGTCCCCCTGGGGGACAGCAACAGCCGTAGTCTGAAGAAAGATCCAGTGGCGGCCCAGGGCACAGCTCCCCTGATGTATAGCAGGAGGCACAGCGAGAAGAAAGTGCCAATGATGCCCAAGGAGATGGTCCCCCTGGGGGAAAGCCACAGCCACAGCCTGAAGAAAGATCCAGTGATGCCCCGGAACATGATCCCCCTGGAGGACAGCAACAGCCACAGTCTGAAGAAAGATCCAATGATGCACCAGGAGATGGTCCCCCTGGGGGACAGCAACAGCCATAGCCTGAAGAAAGATCCAGTGGTGCCCCAGGGCACAGCTCCCCTGATGTTTAGCAGGAGACACAGCCTGAAGAAAGTGCCAGTGATGCCCAAGGAGATGGTCCCCCTGGGGGACAGCCACAGCCTGAAGAAAGATCCAGTGATGCCCCAGAACATGGTCCCCCTGGAGGACAGCAACAGCCATAGCCTGAAGAAAGATCCAGTGGTGCCCCAGGGCACAGCTCCCCTGACGTTTAGCAGGAGACACAGCCTGAAGAAAGTGCCAGTGGTGCCCCAGGGGACAGCCTCCCTGGGGTTCAGCAGGATCCACGGCCTGAAGAAAGAGTTAGTGATGCCCGAGGAGATGGTCCCCCTGGGGGACAGCAACAGCCACAGCATGAAGAAAGATCTAGTGATGCCCAAGGAGATGGTCCCCCTAGGGGACAGCAACAGTCACAGCCTGAAGAAAGATCCAGTGGTGCACCAGAAGATGGTCCCCTTGGGGGACAGCAACAGCCACAGCCTGAAGAAACATCTAGTGATTCCCCAGGGCACAGCCTCACTGAGGTTTAGCAAGAGCCACAGCCAGAAGGAAGATCAGGAGAGGCCCCAGGCAACCCCTCTGGAGGATAGCAAGAGCCATGGTGTGAAAAATAGCCCATGGAAACACCAGCCTCAGGGGCAGAAGGTCAAGGAACGAAAAAGGAAAAAGGCCTCAGAATCCCAGCAACAGAAGCCTGCCTCATGCTCCAGCCCAGTGAATTGGGCCTGCCCATGGTGTAATGCCATGAATTTTCCACGGAACAAGGTGTGCTATAAATGCAAGAGAGTCCGTATGCCAGTTGAGAATGGCAGCGTTGACCCAGCGTAAACTCATTGATTTCAGGAAGGTAAGTAAGATGGAAGCACTTCAAAGAGAAACCAATTTCCCAGGACCCCCTTCTGATAAAAAAGTAACTTATTTACTTAACAGGAAATTTGAAACCAAAATTGTAGAGAAAATTAGATAAAATAATCCATTATCCTATTACCCAAATTAAGTACTTTTTATCATTGTGAGTATACATACACACAAATACGTATGTATTTATTTTCTTATTTTATTCATTTATTTGAATAAAGAGAGACTACTTCTGAGTATAACATTCAGTCTTTAATTAGGGGATTTCTCCTAATTGCTATCAACTTTTTCAGGTAGTAGATTGTGGTTGGCTGATACTAATTGGTTGACACCCTGGAGAAGCTGAAGTTATAGTTATAAAGCCTGTTTTAAATCAACCATTTTCTGTTTTTTTTTTTTTTTCTTAACCTCCTTTTCCTGAAAATGCCATGTATTTGGCTGGGAGAAGCCATGTGATTTTAGAGTTACAGGCTATATTGTATTCTAGAAACACTGCTTTTCCTTGCAAGTGCTATCATTCCTTTTGAAATTACTGCAGTGTTGATTTTTGCTTATTTTTGTTTTATTAGTTTTACAGGTGAAGTCCTGTTTTTGTGTCTTAGCTCCACCAAACTTGCTTGTTTCTGAAGAAGCTGAACCTGTGACATTAGAAGATCTGCCAAAGCCACAAGAAGTAACACCTCAATTCTGATGGACCCACACCTCACTGAGACCCCAACTGGCTGCAGTCAAGAAGGGTGAAAGGAAGTCAGGGAAGAAGAGATCATTTGACACTCACTAGGGGGAAAAGGGAGAACAAAATTGTTTTTGTAGAGTTGAATTTTTTCATTGGTATGGGAATTAACTTAGAAAAGTTTGGGGAGTTGTAGTGTTAAATTCTATAGATGGTAGCAACTTTGATGAATTTCACTTAATTCATTAAATAAGAAGTTTAGGGAAAGAGTTTAGGGGGTTGTAGTGTTAAATTCTATAGCTGATAGCAACTTTAATTAATTTCATTTAATTCATTAAAGAAATAGTTATTGCCTAGTATGTTTTGGGAGCTAGACTTGTATGTTATTATCTAGTACACACAGCATAATCTTTTATTGTGAATTTGGTTAGAAGATAGGAAAGAGCATAATTTGGCATACACATTAGATCAGGGATGTCTTCTTTGCCTTGCATATAGCGTGACCTTGGATAAAACCAATTGAAGTAACATCCAGATCCATTTCTGTGGTTCTGGGGCCAATGTGAAAGAGACTTTCATGAAAGGTTTTTTGTTTTGTTTTTTTGTTTTTTTTTTTTTTGAGAAATGAGGTCTCATTTTGTCGCCCAGGCTGGAGTGCAGTGGCATGATCATCATAGCTCACTGCAGCCTCAAACTCCTGGGCTCAAGTGATCCTCTGCCTCAGCCTCCCGAGTAGCTGTGAGCCACCATGCCCAGCCCTTATGAAAGGTCTTGAGTAACCAAACTGCTTGTCTCATTGGTCTCAGGTGAGATAAATGAGCAGTGACAAAGTTTGGGAAAGTGTCCTCACAAAAATGCAGGCAGAGCTTTTCTGAATTCCTCTGCTGATTTCCTCCTTTGAGAAGGATAGCTATTTTCCTGGTTGCCCACCAGCCTGCCTGAAAGACCTGGGGTGTCTTGAAGAAAAACAGTGCTTTGGGGAGTGTTCACTACACACGCTAGCTTTCAGCCTCAGGCTGCCCCCATCCCAAGTCCCTTTTCAGTCAGCAGTGGATGAAGAACAAAATGGATTCCAAGGACAAACACTGGGGGCACCAGGTTATGGATGGTGTTTCTCTTGGGAGGATAAATTGGGTTAAAAATAGAGCTAGACTGGGGCAAGCACTCTTGGGAATACCCCAGGACCCCCACCTCTCCCTCTTTGGTGTGTTCTCTGCAGGCTTACCCAAGGCAACTGCTGCAAGGCAAGGAAGGAGCCAGGGTGGAGCCCAGGGGTGGTTGGTTAGATCTGCCTTCAATCCAAGCTAAAGATGTCCTTGAGTTTCCCAATGAGATCCCACCCAGCTCACCAAAATCAATGTTTGTCAGGGATTTTCTGGGCCTAACTAGTAATAAAGAATGTGCATTTGACTGCTGTGTCTTCTGTGTAGTGTGTATCTCAGGGCAGGTTTGCTCAGAGGTGGCAGCTTAAATCCGCATCTGCCCTTCATCCCACTGAAGTGAAGAAAAGTTCAATCTCATTCACTAAGGGGGCTGTTGGGGAACAAACACCTTAACTTTTGTTGGGGAGAGGGACAGATACTATAATATTTTGTATATCCTAATGGCTCCTGTATGTTTGGAAATACAGGTATGTGCAGGTATTTTTTTTTCCTACTGGGTCTAAATCTAGAGCTGATATGATACAGGAGGAAGAGTAGAAATTGTAGTGGTGGAGGAAGAGGGGAAGGACTCCAGGTGCTGCCAGTAGTGATGGTAGGAGTGGGCCTGGTGCCGCTGCCTTGCAAGCACTTACGGAGGTGGTGGTGATAGATGAGGAACATGGGTATTGATCTGAGCAAGTGAATGCAGGGGAAGTGGGAAGAGGCCTATCAGAGTCTTTGAGGGCCTCAGAACAAGAGAAGCAATATTTTCTCTTACTGCTCACCCATTCCTACACTTCTTCATACCCTGCTAGTGAGCCTAGGCAGGAGCAGCATTGCCTTCACACTCCCATTTCCATTTCTACCCTTTAATATAAAAGCAGAATCAAAAGAAGCAGCTTGAATAAGGGCATGTCCTGTGTGTGGGACATCAGTTGGCAGGATCGAATGTGGAAAATGCTTCTCCGCCCGCCTCGGACTCCCAAAGTGCCGGGATTATAGGCGTGAGCCACCATGGCCAGCCTAAAAAGCACTTTTTAAGGGACCTTGGAGTTTTTCCTCTAATGGCTCAACCCTGCAAGCTGGACTGGTCCCAGCACCCCTACCAGAGAGCTACAGTCAATGCTAGGGGTCCAAGTGCCCCCAGCAGACTCCCCCCAGCTTTCTCCTGGAAGAGGGTTGGGGCCAGCAGGGAATTCTGGGGTTGACACTCATGGTCCAGGAGCCTTCTGGTGCCCAGAGGGTAGAGTGGAAGGTCTGGGGGTGCTCAGCCCTGCTGTGTCCTGGACAGGCTGGTCCCCATGGAAGCTCAGAAGGAAAGTGTGCAAGAGCAGGTCAGGAAGGGACCTAGTGGTCTGCTCACTGCCTAACACCCAGCGGTGCTCTCAGCAGCACCCAGCAGCACTCTGCTTCGCGTGGCACTGCTTGCAGAAGAGACGGTTGTCCAGGGGGTAGCAGCCTTGGTTCCTGGGCTCCACAGACAGGAGGATCCTGCAGTCCTCACACCTGTAGCAATTTACATGGAAGTTTCTTCCCGTGCACTTGATTTTGAAGGCATCTTTCCCATCCCGAGGAATAATGGGATTCTCACAGATGCTGCATACGGGGGCGAATTTCTTGTAGAATTCGTCTAGGCAGTACATCTCGTTTTGGCTGCCCAGGGCAAAGCTCTCATCCTGGATGCACCGGGCATAGGTCACACACATGAAGCAGGAGGGGTGGAAGGCCTGGCCCAGGGCCCTGATGATGTGCTCCCGGACCACCTGGCCACACTTGCCGCACTTCTCCAGCGTGTCCTGGTAGCAGGGTTCGCAGAGGGGTCGCCCATCCTGGTAGAAGCTCTGCGCAGCCAGCTGGCGGTGGCAGGTGTGCCACGTGAAGCACTGGGCATGGTACTGCCTCTTTATGGCCTCCACAGCCAGCTCTTGGGGGGACACGGTTTTGTGGCAGAAGGCACAGATGTCTGTGGACGACTCTCTCTCAACAGGCTCTGCTGGGGAAGGCGGAAGCTCTTCCTCCCCAGGCCTGAGGGGACTGGGCCCAGGCTGGACTGAAGGTCCCTCCACCAGGGCCTGTGGTCGGGTTGGGGGCGAGGGCAGGTGCAACTGCTCTAAGTCTGCAATGAGTGAGGCCCCCACTGGAGCAGGAGCCTCTTCTTCAGAAGACAGGAGCACCGGAGGGGGCAGTGGAGGGGGTGGGATGAGGTCCAGGTCAGGAAGTGCGTCCTCACCATCCAGGACAGGAGGAGGGGGTGAGCATCCTCCATTGGAGAGCTGCAGAGGTGCAGCTGGCACTGTGGCTGCAGCCCTGCCAGGGGGTGCCCAGGGGCTGGGCTTTCCCGCTAAGCCAGCTCCGGGTGCCTTCATGGGGGCAGGAGCCTCCCAGGGGAGGCCACATCAGGCCTCACAAACCGCCTGCCTCCCTTCCTCAACCACAGCTAAATCGCGGCACAGGGGTGCAAGGGTGATAAAGACAGATGATGCCACACTCTTCTCAGGCTTTGAGGCCATGGCTTCAGCTCCTGGTGTGGCTGGGATCCAATTCTCCTGGAAGGTCCGAAGGCCCGGAAGTTCAGGCCAGCTCCACTTGTCAGCCCGCGCCCGGGGGCTGCCATCCGATGCCCTCATCCATAGGATTCGACCACCTTGACTTGGTTAACTGGAGGTTGCTTGCTTGAAGCACTGCCTCATGTGCTTCGATAAAGTAATGCATGAAACCACCAACTGGAATAAAACTTAAAAATTCACTAGAAAACAGTGTAGGCTCAGCATTTGACAGCCAGATAGAGTCTTCTCAGAGAAATTTCCATATTTTTATTACCATCTAGAAAAAAGTAATACTCATCGTATTAGTTTGCTAGGGCTGCCTTAACAAAGTACCACAGACTGGATGGCTTAAACAACAGAAATTTAGCCTCACAGGTTTGAAGGCTAGAAGCCAGAAACGAAGATATTGGCAGGGCTGGTTCTTTCTGAGGGCTATGGGGGGATACTCTGTTCTAGGCCTTTCTCCTGGGGGTGTGGATGTCTGTCTTGTCCCTGTGTCTCTTCACATTGTTTCCCCTCTGTGTGTGTCTGCCTTTGTCCAAAATTCTGCTGTTTATAAGAACAGCAGTCATACTGGATTAGGGGCCTCCCTAGTGAGCTCATTTTAACTAATTAAATAAGGTCACATTCAGAAGTACTGGAGTTTAGAACTTCAACATGAATTTTTCGGAGGGACACAATTCAATCCATAACACTAATAAATATAGTTTTTCTACTTAGACATCTGAATTTCAGAACAATTAAGACTATTAAAACTCTTGGAACTCTTGTGTAGTATAGGGGATAAACAGATTTTGGATCCTAGCACCGGCAATTGCTAGCTATGTGATATTAAGCAAGTTGCTTATTCTTTCTCTAACTCAATTTCCCCATCTATAAAATGGGAATAATTATACCTACAGAATACAGGTGTTAATTAATATATGAAAACATGCTTAGCACGTACTAGTTTCAGTTTATAAAACCATTTGTATGATTATTCTTCCTTACCCAGAAGTAACAGTGAAACCCAACTGATTGGCATTAAACAGGCAGTCTCTCTGAATAGCTATCAAAAAATACATATATATGGACATGTACAAATTTATAGTTTCTCACTAGTGAATGGCAAAGCTTGTTAATATCCATGATTCATTTAAAAAAACAGTATTCATTTGGCAGAGAGGAACATAGTGCTAAAGAGTCTTGAGTTCCGTTCTATCGAGGGCAATTAACTTCACTCATTATTTCCATGGTTTAACCAATTAAGTGAGTCAGTTACAGACCAATTGGTACACATATCACCCATTGAATATACCAAAAAACATTGCAAGATAAATCAGCTTTTTAGTTTTTATGGTAATTTCATCTCTTGGTGCTCCCTGTTCTATAAAGAAGAGAAAACATCCTTGATTTTGGAGGAAGTGAAAATGTAACTAGCAACACATTAATTTGATTCCAGCAGCTAAAATTTCAGTTGAATGCACTACAATTTCTTTATAATTGCAAGCATTGTGGTGTGGCTAGGCTACCATGCCTTTTTTTCTGACTGATCATCTTCCTATACTGTAATCAGATTCTGAGGATCAGTCTGTAGCTAAAATAAGAGTGATTTTTATTGTTGATTTCATATAATTAATATGTGAGGGTAGTACATTGGAGCTTTTCATTATAAACACTACGGTAATTGATCATTCCAACTATTGGTTTGAATAACTTAAATGTAACCTGTAATTTCCACAACCTGAAATCAATAAGGTACATTTATTTTTAATTAAATGGATGCAAAAATAAAACCTAGGTAAAATGTGCAAATAAAAACAATAATTTAGTTTTAAGTACTGTATTGGTTATCTATTGCTGTGTAACAAATTACCAGAATTTAGCAGTTAAAGTAATGCACATTTATTATCTCAGTTTCTGTGGGTCAGGAATCTGGGTATAGCTCAGCTGGGACCTCTGCTTTAGGGTCTCCCACAAAGCTGCACTAAAGTTGTAAGCCAGGGCTGGGAGCTCATCTGAAGTCGCCACTGTGAAAGGATCCATTTCCAAGCTCACTCATGTAGTTATTGGCAGGTGCGGTAGACAGAATAATGGTCACTGAAGATGTATGTGTCCTAATCCCTGGAAAACATGAATATGTTATTTCACATGGCAAAGGAGAATTAAGATTGCTAATCAACTATCCTTAAAATAGGGAGATTATCCTGGATAATCTGGGTTGGTGCAATGTCATAATAAGGGGTATAAAAGGTGGAAGTGAGAGGCAGAAGAGTAGTCAGTATGAGAGTGATGCAATGTGAGAAAGATATTCATACACTTATGAATGTTCCGTACTAATTTTGATAGGGGTATTGAGTTCTTAACTTACTTTGTGTCGACTGCAGGTCATATCCTGTATTCAGTGAACCACATACCCTAACATTTTTCATTGCAGAATTAAATTGATCAAGGATTTCATAGGAAAAGTAACTAAAGGACTTAAATTATAGATTATTACAAAATACAGAAACCTCTCCTAATCTCTTATCAGAGACACAGAAACAGAGCTTTAAATTAAATAAGCTGATTCTTGAAAACCATGTACACAAAGGTCTTACATGTGTCTAAGGCCTTCAGCTCTTTTTCGTGGAGTTTATCATGACCCCGAATAGCTCAATATTTAGACATGTAGAAACAAGTCTCAACTGAGAAAAGCCACTTCTCCCCTAATTTGTTATAAGTAAAAGATTGATTGCGAGCACTGAAAGTGAAGATTATGTAATGAGATTTTTCCTCAAAAATGACAACTTGACAATGATTCAAACTGGACATCCTTTTATCTTTATAAGAAAAACAGCATGAATATGTTGATTTAATTTCCTCATCATAATAATGAATTACATGACCAGCTAAAACACTGTTAAAGAATTCACATATTATCATATTCCACCCCTGGGAATACTTGAATGCTTTATAGAGCTACTTTGAGCTAAGATTATATTTGAAGAACCCACAAACATATTTTTATTTGGAAAAAAAAAAACTCACTCTATGGCCCTTTGTTATATTCCTCACTTTTCAAAGAAAGATATGACATTCTTTACTAGATTGGAATGAGTAACTCACCTTTTGTTTTGCCTACAGTTTGCTTTTACAGGTTGAATGCTTTATGTTTGATTAAAATAATTTATGAATGTGCTTATGTGTGTCTGTGTGTGTGTGCATAGGGTCTCTCATATATGTAAAATGGAAGACAGACCAACTTTTCTGTGAAGCTTAAGGCCCTAGCTTCTCCTGGCCAGAGAAAAGGTGACCAAGTAAACAAATGAATAATTGCTGTGGCATTTTACAAATGCACATAGCATTCATTTTCTCTTCGTCTTTGTTTGCACTTGTGATATTCTGTGATACATTATATGGTCAAAATAGAATTAATACTGTCCACTAGTAATGATGAAAAAGTGACTGAAGGAATATTTGAAAATATGGTTGTCTTCTATAGCATAACAAACAACGTATGATGTGGTAGGATTATCTCTTTTTACCTTTAAAAAATTATTTAAATGCAGATGTGCATGAAATTACTAAAATAAAAGCAATATATTGGGGCATTTGTGTTCACTTATTGCCACCATTTTCTGTTGCCTTTTGATATTTATAGCTGTGACTTTAGACTGCACAAAACACATAGCTTCTGGAAATCATTAATTCATGTATTTGTATGTACACTGTTGTGGATAAATATTTTATTTTGACCACCTAATATTTTAAGGATTAATGTTTCATGATGATTGGATGTTATGCTATTGTTTGGTGTGCCAAACTGTGCTATGATACATTAAAGGATCCCTTACTGCCTAAATGCTGTATAGTTGCTTTCCCAGAAGCAGTGATAAAGGTGGTTAGAAATGTAAGAATGAATAATACCATTGATGACATGATTAGTGGAACCAGTCATTTTATTTGGGATGCTTTTTTAGACTCTCTGTTTTGATAAGTGGCCTGCCAAAGCAAACAAATGACAAGAAAGAGCCTGTTCACAGGGGAATTTGTAAATAAATGACAAAAATTCAGCAGTGCTTTGGTAATTCAACTTTTTGGTGATTTACATATTGTTTTTGTTGTTTTAATGACTGAATAATCTAAAGACTATCATCTTATTAGGGGTGGTCCTAATGGGATTTTTCTTTGTAATCAACAAACCAGTCTGCCAAAGTGGGCAGTATTTGAAGTAAAGGGGCTGTTTGCCAGCCACCAAACAAACAGAACATCTGGATGTCTGCAGCCATCTCAAATTTGCTCCCAGTAGATCAGTCTGAAGTTGGGGATTCAGGTTGCATTTAGCCAAAACCAAAATAAAAAGTGAAAAAATAATCTGTCATACCTTTAGTTTTTTATATGTATGAAAAAACTATACAGATATTTTGAAAATACTCAGACTGAATTTGTCCCTCTAAATCTCTTAGGGACCAGAGACATATTAGTATTCATGTAAGTACTTGACACTTATCTGGGGTTTGTTATACTTATTCCTTTAAAATACACATTTATACTACTATAAGTTTTAAGTTTGCTTGATGCCAAAGCAGTGTCAGCTAATACATATAATTTAAAATGTTTAATGTAAGGATTTGTAATCCTGTGGAGTTTTTACATTCCTCCTTAAAAAAAAAAAATCTAGGGACAATCCTAAAGTCATAAAATAATATATAGTATATACAGTAATTATTTCTAAAATTATTTACTTTGAAGGTTGAAAAGGACCTTGAAGGTCATTGTGTACTAAAACATTCTGACAGTTTAATCCAATTTGTGACATTCCTGCAAAGTGATTGTTTTGTTTCCAAGTGAATACTTCACTCTTTCTTTTTACCCAGGAACTTACAACCTCCAGAGACAGCAAAACTTTTCCCTATATTTGGTAACCTTCACCAAGGTGAAAGCTGATGTGTGGTAACTTTCACCCAACTGTTCCAATTTCTTCTTCGGGAGTTTTACATAAGGAATTTAAGTATTCATCCATTGGCTCCTCTTTTTCAGATTGAACATTTCTAGTTCCTTTACCTGTTCTTCGTATAAAATGGTTTCAAATTCTTTCTTCAGTTGACTGCTTTCATACAAACAAACTTTTAAGTTATGGCTCACGGAACTGAGTACTATACTCAGTTATGGTCTGTGAAAGATTGTCAACTCCTTTATTTAAAATACTATGGTTGTATTAACATAAACTATAACCCAGTATTAATTATAAAACCTAATTGTAATTCAAATTTTAAGTGTGGACTCATTTTGAATTCATTTTAAGCTAAAATATTCAAGTCTTCTTTTCTTTTTTTTTGCTTTTTCTTTTTTCCTTTTAAAAATATATGCATTGTTGCTCAGTCATGTCTTTCCCTTGCTGTACTTGTATAGTTGGCTTTTTGGATCTGAATACCAGACCTTATACTTATCCCTATTATAATTTATCTTGTTAGATTTCACTTGTCCTTTACCAGTCTGTGATAATTCATAGGGATTCTGATTTTGTCATTTAAAACATTTTCTCCCAGTATTAGTTTGTTTTCACACTGCTATAAAGATACTACCTAAGACTGGGTAATTTATAAAGAAAGGAGGTTTAATTGACTCACAGTTCCATATGGCTGGGGAGGCCTCAGGAAACTTAACAGTCATGGAGGAAGGTGAAGGGGAAGCAAGGCACGTCTTACATGGCAGCAGAAAAGAGAGAGAATGCAGGGGAAACTGCTACTTTTCAAACACATCAGATCTCATGAGAACTTCCTTACTGTCACAAGAACAGCATGGGAGAAACTGCCCCCATGATCCAGTGACCTCCCACCAGGACCCTTCCTTGACATGTGGGGATTACAATTCGAGATGATATTTGGGTGAGGACACAAAGCCAAACCATCACCCCCCAACCCAGATTTGTGGTATCTACCAACTTGCTATTTATATCATTCATATTGGCATGTTGCTGGAGATCTCCTTTTAGTTTAACATTACTCCATTTCAAGTTGACATTATCCCATTAAATAGCATTTTTTTTGTTGTTTTAGTCATTCACATTCTAGTCATTCGAATTTAGTCATTGCATCCTTTGTTTTAGTTCTGTATACTATCATCTGGGTCACATTTCTCTATCCTGTTAAAATCTGATATCTAAGCTGGGCACGGTGGCTTATGCCTGTAATCCCAACACTTTGGGAGGACGAGGCAGGTGGATCGCATGAACTCAAGAGTTTGAGATCAGTGTGGGCAACAAGATGAAACCCAGTCTCTACAAAAAAATAGAAAAAATTAGTCAGGTGTGGTGGTGCATGCCTGTGTTCCCAGCTACGTGGGAGGCTGAGGTGGGAGGATCACCTGAGCCCAGGGAGGTCAAGGCTACAGTAAGCCATGATCACGCCACTGTACTCCAGCCTGGGAGACAGAGTGAGAACCTATATCAAAAAAAATCTGATATCTACAGGCACTATTTTGGGTTATATCCCTGGTCTACCAATTATTAACTCTTCTAGAAGAGAAAATGAAAATTAAAACGAGGATTGTTTTTTTCAAAATATATTAAGCCAGCATATAAGTTTTTCTGCAGGTGGTAGGACATAGTTCTGAAGGCATCAGAGTGATGTTTCACCTGTTATTATACTACTTCCTGAAATAAAATAAGCAGTTATTTTTTTATTGATGGTCTACTTTATTTAGAATATTGTCATAGGCAAGTAGAGCACCAAAAATAAATATATGATCCTTTTCACTGAAACACATTGTGTTTTATGGTCACAGACTGCCCTACTCCAATGTTGCCTACTCACCCTTGAATTTGATGGCAGTGATCACAAACAGGACTGACTGGGTAAGACATTATGAGTAGCACATTGTGAATACATCCTGTTAGAAATAAAAACCAAATCCCAAAATCCAAATATAATGTAGTGTTTTTCGAAATTTTTTTACCACAAAAGAAGTGAATTTTACATTATGGCTTTACACACACACACACACACACACACACACACTATGTATACATATGTACATACATGTATATGTGTGTATGTGTGCATATGTATATTCAAGTTGAGTATCCCTTATTTAAAATGCTTGGAACCAGAAGTGTTCAAATTTAAGATTTTCCCAGATTTTGGAATATTTGCATTATACTTAAAGGTTCAGTATCCCTAATCCAGAGATCTGAAATCTGAAATGCTCCAAAGAGCATTTCCTTTAACTGTTATGTGAGCACGCAAAAAGTTTTGGATTTGGGATTTTCAGATTCAGAGTGCTCAACCTGTAATTGTATCTGTATATGTGTGTATATAATACAGAAAACAAAATCATATATTTCACAATAATATGTTTTCCCCATTGCCAAATTTTCTAAACCTGTTTATTCTATTTAAAAATTTTGTTTGTAACCACTACATTGCTTTTCTGATCTTCATTCTGTGACTGTTCTAAGGTGGAATCTCTAATGATTGTGGGTCTACCACATCATCCTTATACTTAATACAGGGAGACATATACTCAAAGGCAGCAGAGATATTTTCCCAGTCTAAGCACAATGAGGATTTGCAGCCCTCTATTATCTAGGCTACCATCTCCCCTGTATGATCTATTATGATTTTTTTTGTAGAGTAGGGATCTCTAGAAAACAATATTTATTTGTCTAGTCTCCCTTGGAACAGGATAGATGTGGGTAGACTGTTGGAGACAGGAATGGAAGTGAACATTTATCAAGTGCCTATCATGTACCAGACATTGATTAAGGTGTTTTTAAAATTTCGTTAGTTTGACCTTCAAAAAATGTGAGGATCAGAGACTAGAGTAATCTGCCCAAGATCACCACACTCCTTTATCCAAGAAATCTGGACTTAGGCCTAAAGTCTTTCTGACTTCAAAACCCATGTATATTCATGACAATCAAAAATATCTCCAGATGTGATGCTTAATATTGAGTGTCAACTAGGTTGAATTGAAGCAGGCAAAGTGTTGTTCCTTGGGGTGTATGTGAGGGTGTTGTCAAAGGAGATAAACACTTGAATCAGTGGACTGGGAAAGGCAGACTCACCCTCAATCTGCATGGGCACCATCTAATCAGCTGTCAGCATGGCTACAATAAAGCCGGCAGGAGAAGATGGAAGAACAGACTTGCTGAGTCTTCCAGCCTTCTTCTTTCTCCCATGCTAGATGCTTCCTGCCCTCAAATATCAGAATCCAAGTTCTTCAGCTTTTGGACTCTTAGGCCTACGCCAGTGGTTTGCCAGGGGCTCTCGGGCCTTAGGCAACAGACTGAAGTCTGCACTGTCGGCTTCCCTACTTTTGAGGTTTTGGGACTCAGACTGACTTCCTTGCTCCTCAGCTTGCAGATGGCCTATTGTGGGACTTCACCTTGTGAGTGTGTGAGTCAATACTCCTTCATAAACTCCCTTTCATACATACATCTATCCTATTAGTTCTGTCCCTCTAGAGAACCCTGACAAATACACCCTATAATGCCAAATATACTTGCAGCCCCACTGAGGAGTAGGGCAAGGTACAAAATTACCCCATTAAAAACCACTGCTTTAGGTCACAAGCTTGTAAGTGGGGAGCTAGTATTCAAATTTGAAGGAAATTAAAACATTTTACCCCAAGATATATTTCTTTGACATATTTTGAAATGGCTGCCAATTGGCCAGCAAACAGAAGTGGCCTTGCAAAGCTGTTTTCTGGTGGGAAAAATTTGCATCTGTAGAGCATCTCCATTAATAAAGCCATACCCCTGCTTTCCACATCTTTCCTAGATCCAGGAAGGACTGAGAGTCTCACACCTTAAGAAACCTGAAAAGAAACATTTACCATCTATTCCCTCTGAAAGACACTTCATCTTCATCGAGACAAGCCTCTTCCTTTCTTCCTCCTATAACCTGCCTTGCCACTAAAGCCTGTTTTTTGACATACTTTAAGTTAACATTCTTTCTGTAATTTCAAAATGGTATACAAGTTTCTGTTACTTATTGGAAAGTTGAGTCATCATTTAGAAGGCGCTCATGTCTACACATTAAATAAATTTACATTCCTTTTCTCCTATTAACATGCCTTATGCCAGTGTGAACCCCGAAAATCTGAGACAGGTCTCAGTTAATTTAGAAAGTTTATTTTACCAAGGTTGAGGACACGTGCCTGTGACACAGCCACAAGAGGTCTTGAGGACATGTGCCCAAGGAGGTCAGAACACAGTTTGGTTTTATGCATTTTAGGGAGAAAAGAGACATCAATCAACATATGTAAGATGAACATTGTTTTGTTCTGGAAAGGCAGGACTACTCAAAGCGAGGAGGGGGCTTCCAGGTCATAGGTGGATAAGAGACAAATGGTGGCATTCTTGTTAGTTTCTGATTAGCCTCTCCAAAGGAGGCAATCAGATATGCATTTATCACAGTGAGCAGAGGGGTGACTTTGAATAGAATGGGAGGCAGGGTTGCCCTAAGCAGTTTCCAGCCTGACTTTTCCCTTTAGCTTAGTGACTTTGGAGCCCCAAGATATTTTCCTTTCACACAAGTGACTTTTTAGTAAACTTTTGGGGGACTGAGAACCTATGGCTTCCACTAACTGAAGTATTTGATTCTAAATGACATGATTTTCAACATTATGTGACACTGTAGAATGTGCCACACAAAAGGCATAAACGGTAAGCAGGAAGAAAAAGGGTACCTGCTGTGGGAAGTTAGGTCTGGATGCCAAACTTGACCCAAGTCACATATTTTTAACTGGAAAACTCACCATAATTGGCTGCTTATATTAGAGCTCCATACTACTAAGGGGAATGTAATAAGCATGAGGGCTCCAGGCCCTTTCTGAAATTAGTTAAAAGAGCTTCCAGGTCAGGGACACACATGTGCAGGTGGTAGGAAGAACTACAGGACATCAGGCCCTTTAGCATTTCCTCAAAGTACTCAAAGCAATAGAAGTAATTCTGCAAAGCTCTGACATGAACCAAGATATGTGGATATACTCGAACTACTTTTTGTTGACCCACTAAAGTGAAGGTACTAGAGGATCAGGGTAGACATCTTCAAATTCATTTAAAAATGGTAGGAATCTGAGATTCTCGTTAATGTGCTTAGTTCTCAGAGAGAGTTATATTCTGAACCTCCTTTCAGTTCAAGAGAAATATTAAGGAACAAAATGAAAACCAAAAGAAGGCAAATTTTGGACCCTGGAACTCTGCACCTAGGCACCTTCCACATGATTTACTGCTCACGGTGCAGAATACAAATAATGGCCATTCCAGCATGTGAAAGCTTAAAATACATTCTAATGAAGATCACATTGTGAACATTGCCAAGGCAGAATAAAATGCAATCAGGATTTAAATGTGTCTAAAATAATAGCTCCTTGGATTCAAGCACACTGATTAATGTCAGAGACACTTATGAAATGCTGTTGCCTGGTCATCAGTGTTATTTTTCTTATGGAACATTTTGTACAAGAAGCAATAAATGAGGGCTAATAAACTAAGAAAAGAATACCTTATTCTATAAAATTAACATGACTCAGGTGAAGTGCTTTAGTTACAGGTGATCTATGTTCCAGGATTGACATGTTATCAGCATAACTTACTTTGAAATATGCATACTACAAGTATTTCTGAAATATTCACCTTTCACAGCAGATTCTCTTGCTTTCCTCATATCTGCATATAAATGTAAATTTTGTGCTTACCGTATAGTCAGCTTTTTTTTTTAATTTGAGGAGCTGAAATTAGCTTTAAAGATAACTCTTATATTGTAACCAAGTAGCTTAGCTTCAAAATGAATTTTAAAACTTTTTTTTCTTTTTGAAACTCTTTGTTTCCCTCCCTTCCCACTGGACACTCCTTTCACTGTGCTGCTTTATCTAATTATGTGCTTGCTTAGAAATTCCAGGGGCTAATCTTCAAATGAACCAGGCATAGAGACTCAGCTATAGAATCCTCCCCATCTACAGATTACCTCAAAGCAGTAAATCTATGACTCAGTCATTGTTGAAGTGGCACCAGCTCACACTCCAGCTGGACAATAACTCAAGATAGCCATTGGAATGAGACATGTAGTCCCTGTATCCCTCACTCCTCAAGTATGTTTCTCATACCAAGTTTCTTTTCTTAAACTCCTTACCAAGGCTAAAATTTGAAATGGTCTTTTGGAGGCATGCACCTAGACATTTCTCAACAGCTAGTGTTTAATTAATAAAGCTGCTTTCCTTTCACTACACCTCACCTCTTGTGTGATTGGCTTCTCAGGCAGCGAGCAGCTGGACTTGCATTTGGTTACAATATCATTTGAGGAAGAAAATGTGCTTAAATCCTAAAAAGAACATCAGAGTAACCTGAAAGCATTTCCCACTTCAATTTTATAACTTGAGATAGTAGTTAAACACATGTCTACAAAGGCTGACATGTTTAAAAGACTGGGTCATAAGAGTTAGTGATAAAAGTACATGGTAAATGCTATTACTCTTCTTTGTCTGAAAAACAAAACAATAATGAACATAAAGAAACAGGCTCACAGTGTGCATCTCTCATACCTCATATATGCTCTCTCTTTCTTGTGAGGATAAAGTTGTTATGGAGCACAATACTCATAAAAAAACCTAATGAAATTATCACCCATTGCTAAGAATGAATTAAAATTGATAAAATTGTTCACTGTTACTCTTTTCAAATAACACTTTGATTTAGTAAGGAAAAATGCTGGTCATTATAAAATTTCAGCATTGCTATGCAGCATTAACTATATATCTATTAACTATAGCTCTATCCCCACTATCACCATTATGTAGCACAGAGAGGAAGGGTTTGGGAACGGACACCCATATGCTAGTGTTGGTTTTATTTCTGTTTACATTTTTAGTCTCTTTCCATCATCTGTAACACAAGGTTTTGATAAAGACAAAATGAGGAATATATGTAAAGCAAATGCAACATTGTTGGAGCAAAACAGTTGGTAGATCCTATTTAAAAAATTATTAGTACAAATGCTAGATTTGACCTGTTATGGTAGAGTAGGAAAACTGTTTGACTGACAACCAAGAAACCTGGATCCTGGTTGAGTACTGTCACTAGTTAACTATGTTACTGTAAACAAATTGTTTAGGCTGTCTGTGACTCAATTTCTTCATCTTTTAAATGAAACATTAAATCAGATGATGTAGCACTGTAATTCTTTCCCTTCCAATAATTTACATTTCAGTGATGTTGCCTCATATGGAAAAAACAGATCTTGGCCATAGCTACCTGGGAACTGCCTTATTATCATTCATTGTAAAATTATTACTAGAGTTTAAAAGAGTTACTTAAGAATTAGTGCAGCAGACTTAAAATATAAACAATTTCAGCATGATGCTCATTGGTAAAGAGCTAAGTATAGCAGTTCACACAACATGGCATATTGAACTAATGCATATGCCTTTTTAAAACTTGTTACATACATGAGCCAAAGATGTCCTCTGTATATTGGCCCCTACGTTGTTTATTTCTTCACAGCAGGCTGAGACTCGTTAGCTCGAATGCTCTCTGGCACCACACTCAAATTTTTACACATCCCATTGTTTTAAACATACCCCAAATAAGCAGATTTTTAGCCATTTAGAGTCTGCCTGCTTTGCATATTCTGTGAAACTGCACATCTGTTAGCCCTAGATAAGAGAAATTCTGTGGCTATAAAGGCCCCAAGCCACTGCTGCCCTTCAAAATTCTCTGACCCAGTGATTCCCCAAAGTGCTGCTGAGTGACATCACCCCATCACATGAACCCCCATCTTTAATTCCCGTCTCCCCTGGGAGTCCTTGTGTCCTATTCCTCTTCTGGATGGTTGTCCTGTACCATAGCCTTGGGCAGTCTCATGCTGTGAGGGACTTCCCTTGCATGCAAACCTGTCAACCAATGTGTCACCCAAATAAAGTCTGTGTGTGTAGCTGCTATATGTGGGAATTAAAAACACCTATAGGGACAAATTTTTAAATAAATAATGATCTAAATTAGAAACCATAATGGAGATTATTAAATACTTATAAGTGAAGAACAATAAAACCACTATAAACCAAATTCATTCATTCATTGTAGAATGAAGAAAAAGTAGTATTTAGAAGGACCTTTATAGCCTAAGATGAATGTATTTGGAAAAAAAGAAAGATTGAAAATTACTGAGGCAAGTATTCACTTTGAAAAGTTAGACTAAGAACATTAGTATAAAGTAAAATAAAAAAAAAAAGAAAAGAAAAAAGAAGAAAACCATAAATAGAAGAGCAGATACTAATTAAAAGAAAAGACAAACAATAGAGAGGATTTCAAAACCTGATATACTAAGATATAGAAATTTCTGGCAATGTTGTTGAATAAATAGAAGGCACAATCAAATAGTATTAGTATTAGCATAAAAAGGGGGTCATAATATTGCTTTGGTAGGAACTTTTAAATTTCCAACTTATAACAACATATTATGGACAACTTGATACCACTAAATGGGAAAACCAAAATGAAATGGGAAATTTTTTAGGTAAATATGGATTAATAAAATTGGATTAGGGCTCACTCAATTGCTCAAAATAGTCTTACAAACATTAAATATATTGGATTAATATTATAAATCTATTTCTTTCTAAAATATGAGGTCTGGAAGGTGTCATTAGGCGTGCTTTGCAAAGCCTCCAGGAATAGATAATTCCTGTCTTTATTCAAACAGTTTCAGAGAGCAGAAAAAGAAGGTGTTTATTCTGCTCATTTTATAAAAATCTTATAACACTGATATACAAAACTGATAAGAATAGTATACTTTTTAATTATTATTATACTTTAAGTTCTAGGGTACATGTGCACAATGTGCAGATTTGTTACATATGTATACATGTGCCATGTTGGTGTGCTGCACCCATTAACTCGTCATTTACATTTGGTATATCTCCTAATGCTATCCCTCCCCACTCCCCCCACCACATGACCGGCCCCGGAGTGTGATGTTCCCCTTCCTGTGTCCAAGTGTTCTCATTGTTCAATTCCCACCTATGACTGAGAACATGCAGTGTTTGGTTTTTTGTCTTTGTGATAGTTAGCTGAGAATGATGGTTTCCAGCTTCATCCATGTCCCCCCACCCCACCAACAAAAAAAAAGAAATAAAGAAAAAGAAACAAATTACGGAGAAACAAAACCCTTTCTTTCTTTCTTTCAGAGATTTCCAGAAAATGTACCCTTACAAATGAGAACCTGTGTCTTCATGAGTTAGAGAATAATCACACTTTGTGCATAAAAAGTTATTAAGCACAATTCCTGAATTATACATAATTACTAGCTATCAGTCAGTTGTGCATTTCTGTGTATGCTGGTCTCCACTTGATAAGGCTTTATTTCACAGAAAAGAAAAAAAAAAGAATAGTATAAGATAGGACAATAATAGGCCAGTCTCAGAAACATAGATCTAAAACACTCAATATTACATTAGCTAACATAATTCAGCAATGTATTTTTAAAATGTAACACAAGGATGATTTATTCTAAAAATTTAGGATGGTTTAATATTAGAAAATTTACTAAAAAATTAAAAGAGGTAAAGGAAATAAGATCTGCATCTATTAGATGCAGAAAAATCTTTTAATAAAATTAACATATAATTCTAGCAACTTGTAAACTTCTTTAACTCTATCAATGGTATCTATCAAAATCTTACATAAACACAACACTTAGTAGTAAAATACTAGGTGTATGATTTAAAGCCAGCAAGCAGATAGAGATGGTCATTCTCATACCTTTTCAACATTGCAATAGAAGTTTCTACCTACTACAAAAGAAGAAAAAGAATAGGGATCAGAAAGTAATAAAATTTGTCTTTAATCAAAGATGATTTAAGTTTCTAAATATATAACCTAAGCAAATATTCAGACCAAAGTGTGTGTGTGTAATTAGAAAACAATTAAAATTTAAAATATGATTTTCTCAGAAAACCCATAAGGTAACTAGTAGTAAGTCTAACAAAAGATGTGTAAGACCCATTTGAAGAAAATTCTATTTATATCTTCATTATGTGTCAAAAGATAGTATAAAATAAACATACACATAATGGTGGCATGCAAGGATTCAATAAGGTTCAGAGGTCAATTCTTACCAAACTTTCTTTTAAATTAAGTGGAATAATTTCACTTCAAATAACAACTGGATTTTTAGCAAATCCATGGAAATATGATGAAGAATAATCAAGACCATTTTTAAAAGGGTCTATTTTAGCCATCAGTTTTCAAAACATATTATAAAGATACAAACAAAAAGTATGTAATATTGGAGGGGAGTGTATGTCTGTGTGTGTGTGTGTGTGTGTATGTGTGTGTGAGAGAGAGGAGAGAGAAGAAAACAGTGTAACAGAAGAAAACTACACTTAAATGAGAAATTAGTATGTGACAGAAGTGGCATGTATATTGGAAGAAAGGAGGGATTAATCAATAAATTCTTCAAGAAAACAAGGGATTAGAAAGTGTTAGTGTTCAGTATTTATCATAGTGATTACCGTAAATTAATTAATGCACATTTTATTATTAACCTAAAATTACTTAGCTCTTGATTGTTCAGAAAACCTGTTATCCAGATTGTGCATTATTCTTCACTTTCTATCCTTTCTCTTATCTTTTTCTATTTTGGGGTATCAACTTAACTTTATGTCAGGGAAAGGAGAAAACAAGCAAGTTCCAACATACTGGTTGGAAGAAGATTGAAATTTTTAATTCAAGTTCTATTTAGGAAAATTTCCACTTCTTGTACTGGCAGACTAGGTAATGCTGACCAACTCTTTTACAGAGAGCAACTAGAATACCTGAACAAAATGTTTTCTAAAATTCTGTTTGAGACATGATAAAGCTAAGTAATATTAAAGAATTATGGCATCAAGAGCTCAGTGTGGGGCAAGGAAACACCAAAATAAATTCTTCTTTGGAACAGTTTTTTTTTTTCCTTCATTGGATATCTGCTGATTTTGGAGGAGGCTGCCGAGATACGAAGAAGCTGAGCACAATTTATAGGCCTATTAGGGTCCACCAAAGAGTAGGAAACCTTGTAAACCTCTTATATTTTGGGTTGAGATGCCAAAGGAACATAACTTGGATTAAAGTTGAGCCAGAAATACTCTAACACCCTCAGAGACTAAAGATTTGCTTCACATAATTTTGGACTCTATAACTGGATTAAATTGATCTGCATTGATGGTATCTTACCCCTTCTCCCAGAAGCAAATGCAAATTTGCTATAAGGAGGAGGATAACATCATCCCAAGTTTCAATATGTTTTCAAGTGATTTTAATATACAGTAACCCATCCCCCAATAAAAACAAACCAGGCACATGAAGATAATAAAACAAGGTGACCTTAAAGCTCTGAAATAATTCTTGACTTCATATCTTGCATCCAGGGCACACCCAAAGCCTCAGGCATCCCTGTTCCCATTGCTTTGCTGGTCATAGCCCATATGGCTGCTCTCACAGTTGGAATCTAACGACTGTGGGTTTTCCAGGCTGAGGGTGCACATGTAATCGATCACCTGATGAGTTCATCTTGCCTGCTTCCTAGGAAAGTCAATGCACTAAGAACAGCAGTTTTTTGAAGAAAAGTTTAATAATCATGGTGCTGGTGAAGTGGAAGGACAGGAGTAATTACTCAAATAAGCTGCCCCAAGAACTCAGGGGCTAGGGTTTTTATGGATACTTTAGCAGATTGGGGGCTAGGGAATGGGTTCTGCTGATTGGTTGGGAATGAAACTGCAGGAATGTGGAAAACAATCCTTATGCACTACATCAGCCTCTGGTTGGGGGCCACAGAATGAGTTAAGTTGTGAGTTAAGGGTCCAGGTGGAGTCAATCAGTTGCCAGAATGCAAAAGTATGAAAATCATCTCAAAAGACCAATCTTATGTTCCATAATAGTGATGTCATCTATTATCTATAGGAGTAACTGAAGAAGTAACAAATCTTGTGACCTCTGGCTTTATGACTTTTAAGCAGTAACAGATTATAGAAAGGCAAGCTAGGAAACAATGGCTGGTTATCATTTAACCATGCCTACATTTTAGCAGAATTCAAGGCCCTCCCATAATCCTGTGACCTTCCATTAGTCTTACAAAGGCATTCTAAGCACCTGAACAAGGAAGGAGTCAGTTTTAGGGAGGGACTATCATCACCCTTGCTTCAAAGCTAAACTATAAATTCTTCCCATCGTTAGCTTGGTCTATGCCCAGGAATGAGCGAGGGCAATCAGCCTGTGAGGCTAGAAGCAAGAAGGAGTCAGCCATACTAGGTTTATCTCACTATTATAATCTTTGCAAAAGCAGTTCCACATGCTGCTGGTGGCTCTACCATTCTGGGGTCTGAAGGGCTGTGGCCCCATTCCCAGTTCCCACAACTCCACTAGACAGTATCCCAGTGGGGACTTTCCATAAGGACTCCAATCCCACATTTCCACTTGGCATTGCCTTAGTAGAATTTTTCTGCAAGGGCTCCACCCTGCAGCAGGCTTCTTCCTGGGCACCCAGGTTTTCCCATACATCCTCTGAAATCTAGGTAGAAGCTACCAAACCTTCATCACTCTTGCATTCTGCCTGTCTGTAGCCTTATCGCCACGTGGAAGCTGCCACTTGCACCCTCTGGACTGGAGCTGGAGCAGCCAGGATGCATTGAACAGCATCCTGGGCCTGGATCCTGAAACAATTCTGTCTTCTTAGCCCCTGGGCCTATGAAAAGAGTGGTGGCCTTGAAGAAGGTTTCGGAAATGTCTGGGGCCTTTTTGCCATTGTCTTGACTATTACCAAGCATCTCCCTTTTAGTTATGCTGATCTCTCTAGTAATTGATTGATCCATAGCACCCTCAGATTACTGTCACAGGAATGCTTTTTTCTTCTCTATCTCATGGCCTGGCTACAAATTTTCCAAAATTTCGCACTCTGTTTCCCTTTTAATTATAGAGTCCAACTTTAGATGATTCCTTTGCTCCCATATGTAATCATAGGCCATTAGAAGCACCCGCACCAATTCTTGAGCTTTGTGCTGCTAAGGAATTTGTTCTGCCAGGTACTCTAGGCCATCACTCTTAAGTTTGGCCTTCCACAAAGCATGGACACAATGCAGCCAAAGTCTTTGCTAAGTCATTACAAAGGTGATCTTTGCTCCAGTTCCCAATAACTTCCTTATTTTCATTTGAGACCTCATCAACCTGGCCTTCACTTTTCTTTTTTTTTTTTTAAATTTTTTCTTTGAGACAGGCTCTCACTCTGTCATGCAGGCTGGAGTGCAGTGGCACAGTCATGGTTTATTGCAGCCTCAACCTCCCAAGTGCAAATGAATCTCCTGCCTCAGCCTTCTGAGCAGCTGGGGCTACAGGTGTTTACCATTGCATCCAGCTAATTTTTTTTTTTTTTTGAGACAAGGTCTTGCTATGTTGTCCAGGCTGGCCTTGACTTCCTGGGCTCAGGTGATCCTTCCAACTTGGCCTCCCAAAGAGTTGGGATTACAGGTGTGAGCCACCGCACCCAGTCTACTGTTCATATTTGTATAAGCATTTTAGACACAACCACTTAACCAGTCTCTAGTAAGTTCTGAATGTTCCCTCATTTTTCTGTCTTCTTTTGAGCCCTCCAAACTCTTCCAACCTATTCCCATTATTCAGTTCCAAAGCTGCTTCCACATTTTCCCGTATCTTTATAGCAATGCTCCACTTCTCAGTGTCAATTTGCTGTCTTAATCCATTTACGTCGCTATAAAGGAATACTTGAGGCTGGGTAATTTATGGAGAAAAGGTTTACTTTGTTCACACTTCTGCAGGCTGTAAAAGAAGCATGACATCAACATCTGCTTCTGGGTACTTCCACTCATGATGGAAGGTGAAGGGGAGCTGGCATCACATGGTGAGACAGGAAAGAAGAGAGAGAGAGAAGGAGGTTCCAGGCTCCTTGTAACAATCAGTTCTCACAGGAGCTAATGGAGTGAGAACTCACTCATTACCCCAAGGATGACACTAAACCATTCATGAGGGATTCACGCCCATGACCCAAACACCTGCCGTTAGGCCCCACTTCTACCATTGGGGATCAAATTTCAACATGAGATTTGGAGGAGACAAATATCCAAACTATATAAGATGGCTATAATCTTTTAAAAAAAGGAAAATAAGAAGTCTTGATAAAGATGTCATGAAATTTGAGCCATCTTACATTGTGGATGGAGATGCAAAATGGTGCACGTGCTGTGGAAAAAGTCTGACAGTTACTCATATGGTTGAACATATACTAACACACTGTGATCTATAAATTCCACTACCAGGCATATACCCTAGAGAAATGGAAGCATATGTTCACACAAAAAGTTGTACATAAATATTTTAGCAACATTATTCATAATAGCTAAAATGTGGAGACAATCCAAATGTTCATCAATTGAAGAGTGAATAAACACAACTGGGTATAGTCATATAATGGAATATTAGTTAGCCATAAATAAATGGAGTATTGATACATGTTCTAACATGGATAAAGCTTGAAAGCATAATTCAAAGTGAAAGAAGACATATGTAAAAGATACATAGTGTGTTATTCCATTTTTATAATATTTCAAGAATAGGCAATACATAAGCACAGAGAGTATGTTTGTTGTTATGATATTGGAGAAGAGGAGAATTGGAAGTCACTTCTAACAGGTATAAGGTTTGGGATGATGAAAGTGTCTGGAATTTGTGGTCATGGTCACACAACATTGTGAATAAACTAAAAAACCACTGAAGTATATACTTTAAAATGGTGAATTTCATGTTATTTGAATTATGTCTCAATAAAAATGCAATTAAGAAATAGTCAATGCAATTTCAATGAAATATCAATAGACTGCGTTGTTGGAACTTGATAAGCTAATTCTAAAACTTACATTGAAATGCAAAAAGCCAAGAATAGTATAAAACAATGTTGAAGATATAGTTCAGAGGATTTGGTCTACTGGATATAAAGGTCCATTTTAAAGCTATGACAATAAAGGGAATGTACTATTGACACTGGATCAGATGAATAAACAAATGGGACAGAATAGAGTGAAAAAAATAGACTTGCACATATATGGACAAAGGACACACTGCAGAGAAGTGAGGAAAAGACAATCTCTTCAATAACTGTTGCTGTGTCAGTGGACATTATATGGGAAATAAAGTAGACTTAGATCCCCTCACCATATGCAAACTCAAATTCCACATCTAAAAATCAAACGCAAAGCAATAACATGTCTACAGGATAACATGGAAAACTATCTGCATGAACTAAGGAAATTCAAATAGAAAAATATTTATTAAAAAGTAATGAAAAGCACTAATTTAAAATAAATACCTGAAAAATAGACACCATTAAAACCCACTTATGCCTAGCGTTCCATTATTGGAACTCTAAGCATGTGGGAGTTATTTACATCCTACTGCTGAAGGTCATCGCCAAGGTCTGACTGCAAAATTCAAAAAAATTCAACCCCAGGCATAAATAGGTTAATACAGTGAACACCCAAGGCATGGTATAGAAAAAATTATTTGTAACACAAATAACTGACAAAGGGCTTATGTACAGAAAATGTAAAAAACTTGCACAAATAAACAATAAAGTTAGACAACCTAATAAAACTGTTGGGGATTTAAATGGACACTTCACTATAAGAGGGCATTCAAATGACCAGTAAACATATGTAAAGTTGCTCTTCCACCTTAGGAATTAGGAAAGTGCAAATTAAAACTATAATAAAATTTTACCCCAGAATGACTGTGATGAAAAAGATGAAAACTACCAAATATTGTCAAGAATATGGAGCAACTAACACTCTGCTGATTAGACTGTAAATTGATATACACTCTTTAGAAAATAGTTGACACTGAATTTGTACGTACCCATGTGACTTAAGATTTTTACTTTTATATACATACCTTATACAAATATATACATACCTTATAGAAATTTGCACTAAGACATGTATAAGAATGTCTCATTCTTGAAATATCTCTAAACTCAAAACAATTCAAATATCCATCAAGAGTAGAACTGATTTGAAACTGTGCTATATATTTATACAATGGATAGTATATTGTAATTAAAATTAATGAATTACAGCTACATGCAACCAATCATAGGGGTGAATTTTACAAATACATATGTGAATGAAATATGCCAGGCACAAAAAAACTACATTTTGATTGAGTCAATTTATAAAATGTCCCTAAATATGCAAACTTAACTATAATGTTTAGAAATGTAAATAGTGGTTGAATACAGAGAAGAGGGAAGGGGTGGTAGTTGGGAAAGAGTAGGAGTTGGAGAGCCTTCTGGATAATAACTTGTTACATGAATATTCAATTTGTAAAATTCATTTGAGTTATTCATTTCTATTTTTGCACTCTTCTCAAGGTATGCTACACTTCACACACACACAAAAAATGAAAATACAGCAATGCTACTTCTGGGTATATAACCAAGATAACTGAAAACAGAATCTAGAAGAGATATTTGTACACTCATGTTCATGGCAGCATTTTTAACAATAGCCAAAAGGCAGAAGCAACCCAAATGTCCATCAACAGAAAAATGAATAAACAAAATATAATATATACATACAATGGAATGTTATTCAGCCTTAAAAAGGACACAGGGTGAAGCAAGATAGTAGAATAGAAGGTTCCACTGATAGCACCACCCACAAGGATGCCAAGTTAACAACTATCTACACAGAAAAAACACCTTCATAAGAACCAAAAATCAGGTGAGCGCTTACAGTACCTGGCTTAAACTTCATATCACTGAAACAGGCACTGTAGAGATAAAAAACAGTCCTGAATCGCTGATGCCACCCCTCCCATACACCCATCAGCAGCAGTGTGGTGCGGAGAGCATCGAGCAGAAAAGAAAACCAGACCAAACTCGGCTAAAGCCTGCATAAGGTAGGAGCATTTAATCCAGCCCTAGCTAGAGCAGAAGTGCCAATCCCAGCCATGCAAAGTTGAGTTCCCACAAACCTTGCCACCATGGACTAAAGTGCTCTGGGCCTCTAAGTGAAGTTGAAAGGCAGTCTAGACCATAAGAACTGCAATTCTTAGGTGAGTCCTTGTGCTGAATTAGGCCCATAGACAGTGGACTGGGGGGGCCATGTGACATATTGGGACAGCAGCTGGGGCAGCCAAGGGATTCACCCCTCCCCTAACCCCAGGCTGCACAGCTCATGACTCCAAAAGAGACCCCTTATCTCTACTTGAGGAGAGGAGAGGGAAGAGTGGGGAGGGCTTTGTTTTGCTGCTAGGATACCAGCCCAACTGCAGCAAGATGGGGCAATGATCAGAGTTGTGAGACCCCTGTTCCAGGCCCTGGCTCCCGGACAACACTTCTAGACACACCCTGGGCCAGAAGGGAATGTGGGGCCCTGAAGGGAAAAACCCAGTCCTGGCAGCATATAGCACCTGCTAACTGAAGAGCCCCTGGGCCCTGAATAACAAGCAGTGATACCCAGGTACTACATTGAGGGCCTTAAGCGAACCTCTGAGACTTGCTGGCTTCAGGTACCAGCATGGCCACAGTACAGTGGAGCACAAAGTAGGCTCTTGGGGTCCCTATTTCCAGGACTTTACTCTTGGATGGTATTTCTGGACCTGCCCTGGGCCAGAGGGGAGCCCACTGCCCTGAAGGGTGAGTCCCAGTCCAGTCAGCATTCACCGCAAGCTGATCTAAGATATCTTGAGCCCTCAGGCAGCATTAGTGGCAGTCTGGCAGTTCTTGTGGCCTCGGGTGGTGGCGGCTACTGGATGAGGCTCCCCTCCATTTAGAAAGGAGAGGGAAGCATGGAAAGGATTGCGTCGTGCGGTTCGAGTACCAGCTCAGCCACAATACAATAGAAAACCAGGTGTATTTCTAAGGTTTTTTATTTTAGTCTCTGACTACCAGACAGCACTTCTGGACCCACCTGGGTTTTGAGGGGCCTCACTGTCCTGAAGGGACAGGTCAGGCTGTCTTTGCCACCTGCTAATTGTAGAGCCCCAGTGCCTTGAGTGAACATAGGCAGTAGCCAAGGATCTGTTACAGCATGCCTTGAGCGAGACGCAGCACTGTGCTGGCTTCAAGTCTAACCCAGCACACTCATAGTGGTGGTGGCCACAAGGGTGCTTCTGCCACTCTGCTCATTGCTTTAGAGTACTTAAAACAGAGAGAGAGAGAGAGAGAGAGAGAGAGACTCTGTATGTTTGGGAGAAAGTGAGGGAAGAGAACAACAGTCTCTGCTTGGTAACCCAGAGAATTCTCCCAGATACTGTCCAAGACCGCCAAAGCAGTACTTATGAGTCTGCAAGAACCACAGTGTTACTGGGCTTGTGTCCTTAAAGTAAATACAGCTTAGATCACAACACCCAAGTTCTTTCAAATATCTGAAAAGCCTTCCCTAGAAGGACAGCTATAAATAAACCCAGATAGGGAAGACTACAATAAATACCTAAGCCTTCAATGCCCAGACACTGTACAACATCTACTAGCATCAGCACCATACAGGAAACACATGACCTCACCAAACGAACTAAATAAGGCGCCAGGGACCAATCCTGCAGAAAAAGAAATATGTGACCTTTCAGACAGATAATTCTGGAGGAATTTTGGAAACTATACAAATAAGTGGAAATTAAATAATAGATTCCTGAATGACCAGTAGGTCAATGAATAAATTCAGAGGAATTTAAAAATCTCTTGAAACAAATGATAATGGAAACACAATATACCAAAACCTATGGGATACAGCAAAAGCAGTACTCAGAGGGAGGTTTATAAGTGCCTACATGAAAAAACAGGAAAAACTTGAAAAAAAAAATCTAATAATCTATCTTAAAGAACGAGAAAAGCAAGAGGAAAGCAGGAGGAAACCAAACCTGAAATGAGTAGAAGAAAAGAAATAATAAAAATCAGAGTGAAATAAATGAAATCGAAATGAGAAAAACAGTATGGAATTAATGCAATACAAAGTTGTGGGGTTTTTGTTTTTGTTTTTTTTTGAAATTAAAAAGAATTGAGGAAAAGAACTGACCTTTAGCCAGGCTAAGAAAAAAAGAGAGAAGATCCAAATAAATGAAATCAGAGATGAAAAGGAAGACATCACAACTGATTCTGCAGAAATTCAAAGGATTATTAGTGGCTACTATGAGCAACTATATGCCAACAAATTGGAAAATCTAGAAGAAACGAATAAATTCCTAGTTATGTACAACCTACCAAGGTTGAATCAAGAAGAAATCCAAAAAAAAAAAAAAAAAAAGAAAAAGAAGAAATCCAAAACCTGAACAGACTAATAACAAGTAATGAGATTGAAGCTGTAATAAAAAGTCTTCCGGTAAAGAAAAGCCCACATTTCCTTTGGCCATTTCAATATTTTTGTCCAAAAAGCAACACAAGGCTTCATATTCTATTGTATTTACATAATAGATTTAATACAGAAATTTGTGTCATTTATAAGGAAATATTTCTAATGCTATAATGTGGTGTGCTGGGATATTTCCTCCTGCCAATGTTTCAAGCCTTCCTTCAATGCAAAAAACCACGGTGTTTTCCCTGACATTGATAACGCTTTGTTACCAAGTTGAAAAGCTAAAAAGCTTTTGTTAAAAAAAAGGCATAATAAGAGGCAGAGATATTCATATCTTCAACTATCTAAAATTATTAATTGGTTCTTAATCTCTTGTCAAATAATAGAACAGCTTTCTGTTTATTAACTTTAAAGGAATTTATATAGTATCTAATACAATTATATTAGGCATTTTTCAGCAAGATCAAGAAGCATATGTGTTTATTTTGATATTATGTAATATATATGTGTATATATATTTATATTCACATACATGCAAACATATGTGTATATAGTGTCTAATTCCCTCTCTTTCCTCCTAAAATGAGAAGAAATTACAGTGGATATATAATGCTTTTGATAAATAATCACATTTATTTATAATAATCTCATTGTATTTTTATTTATACTTTACAAATTATGTATATTTAGTTAGTTATGATAATTATTTATAATATTTCAAATAAAATATCAAATTATTTATAATAATTTCATTAAATGTAATTTAATAGTTATAGATGCTTCTCTTTAAAGTCTCTATAGAATTGACTTTGTACAATGATGTGATATTTATCCCTTACATCAATATTCATGCAGTTTATTTTAGATTCAAATTAGTTATACTTAACATGGGTAGGCTTTTTTACTGCTAGAATTTTAGCTATTTAGTTATTCGAATAAGATAATAGATGAATCTTAACTATGTCTGCAACAGATTATCTTTGCATAAATCTCAACTTTGGTTTCTCCTAGTTTTCACCAACCAGAATGCGTATTAAAAGGTAAATACTTAATAACTGATCATTGAATTATGACCCTGAAATAACGCAAAATATAAGGGTTCTTTCGAATTGTGAAAGAAAAAGTAGCTATATTGTTTTATTTTTAGCATTAAGCATATTTTACTGGAGCCAAATTCTTTGAAGATTGGGGACCTTGTATGGCATATATGGTAACATTATATTGGTTGAAATAATTAATTTTAATATTCAATTCTCAGTCATTCCAAAAAATAACAGCTAAAATTTGTCATAATTGCATACTTCTTTATCTGTTTGCCAGAAAAACCTCAGAATAATGCTATCTATCTTTGGATCCTTGGCACTTAAGAACAGTTTGTGTTGTATGGTAATAGTGCTAGTAGTTAGTAGTGGCAGCAACAGTAACTAACATTTATATTATTGGAAAAAATGGTAAAATCTAAAGTCTGTAGTTTAGCTAATATAATTGTACCAAAGTCAATGTCTTAGTTTTGATAATTTCACTGTGGCTTTGTCAGATGTTAAAAACTAGGTGAAGGCATTAAAACAGAACTCTGTGTTGATTTTGCAACTTTTCTATAAGTCTAAAATTATTTCAAAACAAAAAGTAAAAAAAAAAAGTTGAAAATATGTAGTTAGGGAACTCCACACCAAGTTGGGGGAAATATCTGAAGTTAGAGAGCTAGATAGAATATCTGAGCACCAAAACCTCTTTTCCATTATGGGTTTTCTCTATTTTCCTTACACAATGACCAAATGTTTCAAGATCCCAAAATCCCCCAGTGTAACAGGCAATCTAAATATCCTATTCCCATGTATGGGAGTGCTTACTATATGCCAGACCCTGTTACAGTGTTACTCATTTAATCCTTACAACCTGCATATATATGCACTATTAATATTCCCATCTAACTGAGGCACAGAAAAGTTACATAATTGTAACTTGAGGTAACCCAGCTTGTAAGTCACAGAGTCAAGATTCAAAGCCAGGCAGTCTGGGTCTAGAGCTTATGCTCCCTCTATTTTACAGTTTCTTTTAAAGAAAATTCCATACAGTAATTCTGTAAATTCCATTAATACATTCTAGTATTACTCGAATGTATCAGCTTACTTCAATTTTATTATTTGTCTTTTGAAGTCATTTATTATTAATTCAACAATTACTAAAATGTCTACTATGTAACCACTGTGCCAGGTACAAGACATACATAGCCACAGCTCTCATGAAACCTAAGTGCTACTGAAGGAAACAGGTATTAAATGTCTGTTTCTGTAATCATTTAGTTATAATTATAATCAAATATGGATCATCCTTAAAGTTACCTATTTCATAAAATGTGTCTGAATCCCTCAGTCAGATGCCCTCTCTTCCTTCTCTGAATCCCTCTAGCACCCTATACCACTCAAATGATACGTAGTATGGTTTACCTTATATTGCAGCTATTTGGAAATTTACTCTTTATCATTTTCCAAAGGTTAAGCTCACTGATATCAGGGATTGCTTTTTACTTATCTATGACGAATGCAATATCTTTTACATAGTAGACAGAGTAGGTTCTCAATATTTATCAATTGGTTAAATTAATTTATGGCAAATTTAGTCTGGTTTGATTGTTAGAAGAATGAAGAAGATGAGTGAGCCACTTTAAAAATAAGTCAACTTGTGCCTTACACTCATATCAAATACTTAAGCAGCTTCAATAGGCTCAAGTTGGGACTAACTCTTATACTTTCTATCTGAATTAATGAAACAGTAAAAACAGAGTAGACACTAAATTAATGGATTGCTACTGACAGCCTTTGTTCTCACCATGAGAATCATTGCTAAAGCACACAGAATCTCAAACACAGAAACACTTTTTTTTAAAATAAAAGATTCCAACAGTCAGTTGAATCTACTCTGTTAGTTTGCTTGATAAACTTAAGAAAGGGAAGATTGGAAGAATCCAGTCTTATTTAAGCAAAAAGATATAAAATATATGTGATCATGTTATGGCACATAATCCAGTTTTAAAACTTTAAAAAGAGAACCTCTTTTTAAAGAGGTGGATTCGTGTGTCAGTAATATATCATCAAAGAAACTTTTACTCTTAAAACATAAACTATATGTTTTAAAATTTGCAACATAAAATATGTTGTAAAGTATATGTTTTATACTTAAAGGAAAACAGAAAGCATATTTTATAAATTTATGATTAAAAACCACATGTTCTATGTTCTGGAAATGAGGCATCCAGACAAGTATATGTCAAAAGCTGAGATTGTCCATCATGACTATTACTTTTAGATGATGGAATACTTATCTTTGATTTGGAAAACTAATTATATTTTTTTCAATGGTGGAGGTTAAGTCATTCTATGAGTTAATTACTCAAAAATCAAAATGAGAAGCTGATTAGCTTTGTTACCAGAAAGTTGTACTTTTTTCTTTGTAAACCTGTAATGACGTGTAACTTCTCAGAAATACTGAATTCAGTTCCTCCTGACCTGTTTCTAACTACAGAACCAGAAAATATATACAGAAACATGTCAAATGATTTCTAATAAAGTAGTTGCTGAACAGTGTCTTGTTTGGTTATTGAAATTCTCTCTCCTATTTAAAATATACACATGACTAAATAAAATGTGTTTTATTACTCATAAAGAGCTCTTTATTTAAAATGATGGCATTTTTGAAAATTATAAAAACATAATACAGCTACAGGAAGATTTCTGAAGATTCTTAAGGAAAATAACAAAATAATATAACTATTGGAAACAGAGTTCAGGTTTTGCAGTTATTCATAAAAAACAATGTATAAACTACGCTATGTTCTGCATAAACATATTTTAAGTAGAAGCAAAACTGGCACTTACTATAGGACAACCTGTTATATAAAAAATACAAGCTTAAAAAAATAGAACAAGAAATTAGGAAATAATCATAATTAGGATTTAAATGAACACCAAGTATTCCACCATCTAAAAGTGAATGAAAAAATAAATAAAAATGAATGTGCAAACTACTCATCAAACTAATACTGAGAATATGCAAGTAACTCATACAACTCACCAGCAAAACCATCCAAACAGTCCCATTAAAGAGTGGGGAAAGTATCTGAAGACATAAAAACGGCTAACAGGTATATGAAAAATTGCTCAAAACTACAATGAGATATCATCTCAGCCCAGTCTATTATTAAAAAGAAAGGTGAGGATGGAGAGAAGAAGGTCCCCTTATATACTGCTGATGTTGAGGCAGCCATGTGGGAATGGCTCCCTGGCAGATCCTCTGACAGACCTGCACACTGGGAAGAATGCATGCTGGGGTGGAGTCTTGGGAAGTTCATGCCATTTGCAGTGGGGAGGAGCCTGGCCTCTCCTCTTCCTGGGTGGTAACTGGTATTCGATCTGCAAGGCAGGATGTGCACTCACAGGACTTTGGCTTTGTGGAGAGTACCTGTTCCCCATTTTTTCCCTTTTTACCAAATAAATTCCATTTTTTTTCACCCTTCAAAGTGTCTGTGAGCCTAATCACTCATGGCCATATGACAAGAACCCAGCTCTTAGCTGAACTAAGGAAAAAGTCCTGCAACAATGGGAATATAAATTAGTACAGCCATTATGAAAAACAGTATGAAGGTTTCTCTAAAAACTAAAATAGGGCTACCATACGGTCCAGCAATTTCACTACTGAGTATATATCCAAAAGAAAGGAAATCAATATATTGAGTAGATATTTGCACCCCCATGTTTACTGTAGAACTATTCACAACAGCCAAGATATGGAATCAACCTAAATGTCCATCAACAGATGAATGAATAAAGAAAATATGGTATATATACACACTGGAATACTATTCTACTGTAATTAGCCCCACGACTTTGCTGAGCATTGCCCTAGTAGGAACTTTCTACAGTGGCCTCACCCCTGTAGCAGTTTTCTATCTGGGCCCCACAGCTCTCTGGGACATCCTTTGAAATCTAGGTGTAAGCAGTCACACCCTCAAAACTTTGCTGAGTGTAGTGTTTTCTGTAGACACACCTGTTGAGGCTGAGAAGCATGATGAAAGAGTGGAGGGAGCAGAGCCTGCCTGTGACAGTGCTGGGCAGCAGTGGCCTCTCTTTGAACTTGCGTCTTGTACTCTGATCCTATAGTTGGAGAGTAGACATGATAATTTCCGAAATTCGTTAGGGTCATTCTTCCATTGTCTTGGACAACAAGTCCTGACTTCTGTTTAGATGATTGACTAATGTTCCCATTGTCTTGATGAATAGCTCCTAGTTTCTTTTGAGGTGGCAGATTCATATTAATTTATCAGATGGTAATTTGGCCATATACTTGGAATTCTGTCTGAATCATGCTTTCTCATTCTTTACCACATGGCTGAGATGAGAATTTTTCAAATCTTTTAAGTTCTGCTTCCCTTTTGGGGAACAATTTTGTCTTTAAATCATTTCTCTCTTTTCTCATTTTCCTATAAGCAGTCAAAGGGAACCAAGCCATACAGTTCACACTTTGCTTAAAAATAGCTTCAGCTAAATATTTAATGATATTGTTTGGCTGTGTCCCCACCCAAATCTCATCTTGAATTGTAACTCCCACAATTCCCATGCATTGTGTGAGGAACCTGGTGGGAGTGATTCAATTATGGGGGCGGGTCCTTCCTGGACTGTTCTCATGGCAGTAATGAGTTTCATGAGATCTCATGGTTGTAAAAATGGCAGTTTCCCTGCACAAACTCTCTCTCTTTGCCTGATGCCATCCATGTAAGACATGACTTGCTCCTCTTTGCCTTCCATCCTGATTGTGAAGCTTCCCCAGCCACATGGAACTGTAAGTCCATTAAACCTCTCTCCTTTGTAAATTGCCCAGTCTCAGGTATGTTTTTATCAGCAGCATGAAAATGGACTAATACAGTAAATTGGTACTGAGAGAGGGGTGCTGCTGAAAAGATAGCCGAAAACGTGAAAGCATCTTTGTAACTGGGCAACAGGCAGAGGTTGGAACAGTTTAGAGGGCTTAGAAGAAGACAGGAAAATTGGGAAAGTTTGGAACTCTCTAGAGACATACTGAATGGCTTTGACAAAAATGCTGATAATAATATGGACAATGAAATCCAGGCTGAGATGGTCTCAGATGGATGTGATGAACTTGTTGGGAACTGGAGAAAGGTGATTCTTGTTATGTTTTAGCAAAGAGACTGGGAATTTTTCCCCTGCCCTAGACATTTGTGGAACTTCAAACTTGAGAGAGATGATTCAGGGTATCAGGAGGAAGAAATTTCTAAGCAGCAAAGCATTCAAGAGGTGACTTGTGTGCTGTTAAAAGCATTCAGTTTTATAAAGGAAAGAGCATAAAAATTTGGAAAATTTGCAGCCTGACTATGCAATAGAAAAGAAAATCCCATTTTCTAAGGAGAAATTCAAAACAGCTGCAGAAAATTGCATAAGTAGAAAGGAGCCAAATGTTAATCCCCAAGACAATGGGGAAAATGTCTCCAGGGCATGTCAGAGGTCTTCATGGCAACTCCTCCCATCACAGGCCCAGAGGCCTAGGAGGAAAAAGTGGTTTCATGGGCTGGGTCCAGGGTCTCCATACTGTATGCAGCCTAGAGACTTGTTGCCCTGTGTTCCAGCTGCTCCAGCCATGGCCGAAGTGGGCCAGCGTAGAGCTTGGGCCATGGCTTCAGAAGTTGTAAGCCTCAAGCTTTGGTAGCTTCCATATGGTGTTGAGCCTGCCAGTGCACAGAAGTCAAGAATTGGTGTTTGGGAACCTCTGCCTAGATTTCAGAACATATATGGAAATGCCTGGATGTCCAGGCAGTAGTTTGCTGTAGGGGCCGGGCCCTCATGGAGAACCTCTCCTAGGGCAATGTTGAAGGGAAATGTGAGTTTGGAGCCCCCATACAGAGGCCCTACTGCCTAGTGAAGCTGTGAGAAGAGGGCCATTGTCCTCCTGATCCCAGAATGGTAGATTCACTGACAGCTTGCACCATGCACCTGGAAAAGCTGCAGACACTCAATCCTAGCCTGTGAAAGCAGCCAGGAGGGAAGCTGTACCCACAAAGCCACAAGAGCAGAGCCACTCAAGACCATAGGAACCCACCTCTTGCATCCATCACTAGCATGACCTGGATGTGAGACATAGAGTCAAAGGAGATCAGTTTGGAGCTTCAAGATTTGACTGCCCTGCTGAATTTCGGACTTGCACGGGGTCTGTAGCCCCTTTGTTTTGGCCAATTTCTCCCATTTGGAATGTATTTATCAGATGCCTGTACCCCCATTGTATCTAGGAAGTAATTGCTTTTGATTTTTCAGGCTTATAGGTGGAAGGGACATGCCTTGTCTCAGATGAGACTTTGGACTGTGGACTTTTGAGTTAATGCTAAAATGAGGTAAGGCATGCTGGAAAGGCATGATTGGTTTTGAAATGTGAGAACATGAGATTTGGGAGGGGCCAGGGGTGGAATGATATAGTTTGGCTATGTCCCCACCCAAATCTCATCTTGAATTGTAACTCTCATAATTCTTCTGTGTCATGGGAGGAACCCAGTAGGAGGTGATTGAATAATGGGGGTGGGTCCTTTTTGCTCTGTTCTCAAGATAGTAAATGAGTCTCAGGAGATCTGGTGGTTTTAAAAGCGGGAGTTTCCTGGCATAAGTTATCTCTCTTTGCCTGCTGCCATCCATGTTAAGACGTGACTTGCTCCTCCTTGCCTTCCGCCATGACTGTGAGACTACCCCAGCTGCATGGAACTGTAAGTCCATGAAACCTCTTTCTTTTATAAATTGCCCAGTCTCAGGTATGTCTTTGTCAGCAGTGTGAAAATGGACTAATACATGTAGTATATATGTAAAAGCAGAATGGTCATACTTATATCAGACAAAATAGACTTTAAGTCCAAACTGTCACAAGAGACAAAGAAGGACATTATATTAAATATAACAATAAATAGGTTATGCTATGGTTTGAATGTGTCCCCCAAAGTTCATGTTTTGGAAACTTGATCCTTAATATGATGATATTAAGTGGGGCCTTTAAGAATTGAATAGGCCATGAGGCCTCTGCCCTGATGAATAGATTAAAGCCATTATCTTGGGAGTGAGTTTATTACTGTGAGAGTGGGTTCCTATAAAAGAACAATTTCAGCCCCCTTTCTTTTACCCTCTCTTGCCCTTCTGCCTACTGCCATGGAGTGATGCAGCAAAAAGGCTCTCACTAGGTGCCAATCCCTTGATCTTGGACTTCCAGCCTCCAGCACTGTGAGCCAATAAATTTCTGTTTGTTATAAATTACTCAGCCTGTGGTGTTGTTATAGCAACACAAAACAGACTAACAAGTCAGTTCATCAGGAAAATATAGTAATTATGTATATACATATACCCAACATCAGAACACAAGTGGTGTTGGGGAAACTGGATATCCATATACAGAAAAACAAAATTTGACCCTTACATACAAAAATAAACTCAAAATGGATTAAAAATTTTAATTAAATATCTGAAATTGCAAAATTCATAGAAGAAAACAAATTCATAGAAAGCTTCATGACATTGGTTTTAGCAATGATTTATTGGATATAACACTAAATACTTCTGGTATTTATTCAAAATAATTGAAATCAGGACTGTGAAGATATATTTGCACTTCCATGTTTATTGCAGCTTTATTTCAATAGCTAAGAGATGGAAAAAAACTAAATGTTCATCAGTGGATGAACAGATAAAGAAAATGCGGCATACGCATGCAATGAAATATTATATGACCAAAAAATGAAAGAAATTGTTATATGCTACAACTTGTATGAACATTGAGGAAATTACACTAAGTTAAATAAGCCAGTCACAGAAGGACAAATACTGCATGCACTTGTATGCGGTATCTACAGTCACTCAGAAATTATTTATATGCTTTTCCCACTGGATACACATTCATGGGAACACAAAGTAGAATAGTGGTTTCCAGGGCTTAGGAGGAAGAGGCAAAAGTTCAATTAGTTCAATTAGTGTAAAGTTTTGGTCATGCAAGATAAAAATGTTCTAGAGATCTGCTGTACAACAATGTGCATACAGTTAACAATGCTGTACTGTACACTTAAATCTTTGTTAAGAGGGTAGATCTCATGTCATGTGGGTTTTTTTTTTTTTTTTTTTGCCACAGTAGAAAAACATTAGGCTTTCATGGATTAATTCCTGAGACAGAGCATTATTTCTTGCTGACTTCAAATAGGAGAATAATGTTTTTTGTTTGAATGTTCTTGGAATACCAAGAAGCAAAATTTGAAAAGGAACACATTTCCTTAAAACAAAGAAGGCTGAACATTCTACTCTTCATTCTCTTTCTCCCTGTCCTCTCTCTTCTCTCTCCAACTGAACCGTTAATATCCACAGCTGCAGAGAATAGCACATTCATCAGAATTGTCTCTTCGGGAAAGAAATAGAAATCTTTGTAGTGTATACTATTTTAAATATGCTATTTTAAATTTTCATAAATATTTTTTTGAATTTTGAAAATCAAACTTGATTATGGTAACGTCATACTTCACCATTCAGTATTGCACACATGACAAGCTTGGCGTTTTAAAACCAAATTGTTTTTAATCATTTAGCAGTGAGAAAAGCATATAAATAATTTCTGAGTGACTAGAATATGCATTTTAGGTCAAATTAACTACAAAAGAGTGACACATTTTCCCAGAACTTTCTAAAATAAAATGGGCAGTTAAGCTAAGAACCATGAAAACTTTTACCTTCAGAAAGCTTTCTGTGAGAAATAAAAGACTTAAAATTATGTGCTTATAGTCTAGTTGCCTTTTTAGCCTTAATTATAGCATTCACGGTGACATTTTATTTTCTGACACGACACATATTTAAACGTGTTTTTACAGGAATTCTCTTATAATCAGACTCTTGAGTTATTTAAGAAGCAACCATGATAACAAATATTCTGAAATTAAGGACTGACAGCACGACTTAAAGGAAATGAGGATGGCAAACAACTGTTTTCACCATTAGATACTGATCTTTACTTATGCAACTTTTTAGCTATAAGAGTGTATGCTATGTCCATTATCTGTATTGTTTGAATATGACCTTAATGATAACGTGTGCAGGTTATATGTCCCTAAGAAAGACAGTCTGCTCTCGATGTTTTTTCACTCATTCAATAACATGTTACTGTGAACCTGTGAGTCAGGCCCTGTATTAGACACACAGAGGTGAAATATGAAGTTACAACCCTCAAGGCATTCACAGTCTAGAGGCGTTATACTTCATGTATAAGCTAGGCAATAACATCCAAATATTAACAGGTAAAATATAAGGAACAATTGTATAACAGTTACTAACTACTGATAGACATTCATGGAACAAACATGAATGATATTTAAAGTACTAGAAAGAATGAGTGAATATATGATATAGTCGCTGTCTTCAGGGAGTCTAATGTAGTGGAGGTCAGGAAGGAGACACATGCGTAAAAAACTAAGTATAATGAAAGATGGAATAAAATAAGTTGAAATAAGTTTTTTAATAGTGGTACAAAAAGCTGATGTAGAGTAAAGAGGAAGGAATGATTAACACCAAATGAATGAGAAAAGTTTTTTGGGGGAGGTGAAATTTCAGTTGAGTCGTGAAGATTGCCTATATATATATATATATGAAGAGAAGGGAGAGATGGATGTTCTATACTGGAACCATGACAGTAGGAATAGAGGCCTGAAAAGATATGGCTTGCTACGCTAGAGCATAGGATGGGTGTTAGAATGTAGTCAAGGAAGAAGCTAGAAGGTTATTTTAAGGCCAGATGGTGATAAGCCTTAAATATTGTTTTTTTAAAAAAGTTTCTTCTACTTTTATTTTAAGTTCCTGGGTACATGTGCAGGATTTGCAGGTTTGTTACATAGGTAAATGTGTGCCATGGTGGTTTGCTGCACAGATCATCCCATCACCTAAGTATTAAGCCCAACATCCTTTAGCTATTCTTCCTGATGCTCTCCCTTCCCTGCCAACAGGCCCCAGTGTGTGTTGTTCTTCTCATGTGTTTATGTGTTCTCATCATGAAGCTCCCACTTATAAATGAGAACATGCAGTGTTTGGTTTTCTGTTCCTGTGTTAGTTTGCTGAGGATAATGGCTTCCACCTCCTATCCATGTCACTGCAAACGATAGGATCTTATTCCTTTTTATGACTGCATAATATTCCATGGTGTATATGTACCACATTTTCTTTATCCAGTCCGTTGTTGATGAGCATTTAGGTAGATTCCATGTCTTTGCTATTGTGAATAATGCTGCAATGAAAATATGCGTGCATGTATCTTTACAATAGAATGATTTATAGTCCTTTGGATATATACCTAGTAATGGGATTGCTGGGTCAAATAGTATTTCAGCCTCTAGGTCTTTGAGGAATTGCCACACTTTTAGTGGGAGTGTAAACCAGTTGAACCATTTTGTTGTTCAACTGATTTACACTCCCACTAACAGTCTAAAAGCATTTCTTTTTCATCACAACCTCACGAGCATCTGTTGTTTCTTGACTGTTTAATAGTTACCATTTTTACTGGTGTGCGATGGGATCTCACTGTGATTTTGATTTGCATTTCTCTAAAGATCAGTGATGTTGAGCTTTTTATCATGTTTGTTGGCCGCATATATGTCTTCTTTTGAGAAGTGTCTGTTCATGTTCTTTGCCCACTTTTTAACAGGGTTGTTTAGTTTTTATTGTAAATTTGTTTAGATTTCTTGTAGATTCTGGATATTAGACCTTCGTCAGATGGATAGATTGCAAAAATTTTCTCCCATTCTGTAGGTTATCTGTTCATTCTGATGATAGCTTATTTTGCTGTGCAGAAGCTGTTTAGTTTAATTAGGTCCCATTTGTCAATTTTTGCTTCTGCTGCAACTGCTTTTGGTGTTTTCATCATGAAATCTTTACCCATGCCTATGTCCTGAATGGTATTGCCTAGATTATCTTCTAGGGTTTTTATAGTTTTGGGTTGTACATTTGAGTCTTTAATCCATCTTGAGTTAATTTTTGTATACGGTGTAAGGAGGGGGTCCAGTTTCAATTTTCTCTGTATGGCTAGCCAGTTCTACCAGCAATGTTTATTAAATAGGGAATCTTTTCCCCATTGCTTGTTTTTGCCAGGTTTGTAAAAGGTCAGATGGTTGTAGGTGTGCACTCGCATTTTTGAGTTCTCTATTCTGTTATATTGATCTATGTGTCTGTTCATGTACTAGTACCATAATGTTTTTATTACTGTAGCCTTATAGTATAGTTTGAAGTGGGGTAACCTGATGCCTCCAGCTTTGTTCTTTTTGCTTAGTATTGTCTTGGTTATACAGCCTCTTTTTTGGTTCCACATGAAATTTACAGTAGATTTTTCTAATTCCGTGAAGAATGTCAATGGTAGTTTAATGGGAATACCAATGAATCTATAAATTACTTTGGGCATTGTGGCCATTTTCACAATACTGATTCTTCCTATCTATGAACATGGAATGTTTTTCCTTTTGTTTGTGTCTTCTCTCATTTCTTTGAGGAGTGGTTTGTGGTTCTCCTTGAAGCTGTCCTTTACTTACCTTGTTAGCTGTATTCCTATATATTTTATTCTGTTTGTAGCAATTGTGAATGAGAGTTCATTCATGATTTGGCTCTCTGCTTGCCTGTTGGTGTATAGAAATGCTAGCGATTTTTGCCCATTGATTTTGTATCGTGAGACATTGCTGAATTTGCTTATCAGTTTAAGAAGCTTTTGGGCTGAGACTATGGGGTTTTCTAGATATAGGATCATGTCTGCAAACAAAGATAATTAAACTTTCTCTCTTCCTATTTGAATATGCGTTATTTCTTTCTCTTGTTATTTCTTTCTCTTGTCTGATTGCCGTGGCGAGAACTTCCAATATTATGCTGAATAGGAATGGTGAGGGAGGGCATCCTTGTCTTGTGCCAGTTTTCGAAGGGAATGATTCCATCTTTTGAACATTTGGTATGATATTAGCTGCAGGTTTGTCACAAACGATTTATATTATTTTGAGGTATGTCCCTTCAATACCTAGTTTATTTAGAGTGTTTAATATGAAGGGATGTTGAATTTTATTGAAGGCCTTTTTTTTTGCGTCTATTGAGATAATAATGTGGTTTTTGTCTTTAGTTCTGTTCATGTGATGAATCACCTGTACTGATTTGCATATGTTGAGCCAAGCTTGCATCCAGGGGATGAAACCAACTTGATTGTGGTGGATATGCTTTTTGATGTGCTGCTGGATTCAGTTTGCCAGTATTTTATTGAGAATTTTTGCATTAATGTTCATCAGGCATATTGGCCTAAAATTCTCTCTTTTTTTTTGTCGTGTCTCTGCCAGGTTTGGTTATCTGGATGATGCTGGCCTCATAGAATGACTTAGGGTGGAGTCCTTCCTTTTCAATGTTTCGGAATAGTTTCAGTAGAAATAATACCAGCTCTTCCTTTTACCTCTGGTAGAATTCAGCTGTGAATCCATCTGGTCCTGGGTTTTTTCTGGATGGTAGGCTATTTATTAATGCCTCAATTTCAGAACTTGCCTAAATACTATTGTTAGAAAGTTTGGATTTTATCTTGCAGGCAATGTGATGATGCATAGGTGAGATAGAAGGACAATAGTGAAGGCTTTTGAGTGGTTTCCAAAAATGTTTTTTCTACATTTTGATTGGTCATTTAATAGTTATAGTCTTTTATGGACTAAGTTTTCTGAAAGTTCTACAACACTTTTATACACCAAATTCTTCTTTTATCTCTTTTATCCCTTCTTTGCACCGTACATCAACTTTCCTTCCTTCTATTATCATATTTATTGAATGTTGTCTTTTATTATACTTAATTTTTTCTTATGCATATGTCTTCCCGATGCTAGATTTTAAGTTCCCTGAAAGTAGAGATCATGTTATTTTTAATTTATCATTTTTCTATAATATGCAGTTAATAACATTACCAACTTCCATGGGTTATTGTGATGATGAAACAAAATAACACACTTGAGACACTGAAAGAGTGATTAAAATTTCTAACTCAGGGACTGAAATGCCTCAGTTTTAATCCCAGTTCTGTCACTAGCTGTGGAAGCTTGAACAAATTATCTTTTTAAAAAAATGACTTCATTGAAGTATAATTCACACCACACATTTCACTCATTTAAAGTGTGCAATGCAATTATTTTTAGCATATTCACTTATATGTGCAAACCTTACCACAGAACATTTTCATTGCCACAAAAAGAAAGCTCTATACCCTTTAGCTATCATCCTGTCATCCACCCTCCCCTACTTCCCCAGCCCTAAGCAGCCACTAATTTACTTTCTATCTCTGTAAATTTCCCTGTTCTGGACATTTTATACCAATTGAATTATAGAATAAGTACTTTTTTGTGACTGGTTTCTTTCATTTAGCATAATGTTTTCAAGACTCATCCATATTTTAGCATGAATAAAACTTTATTTATTTTTATGGCTAAATAATAGTCCATTACATGGATATACTACATTTTATGTATCTATTTGTTAGCTGATAAGCATTTGGGTGTCCATCTTTTGACTATTATAAATAATGCTGTTATAAACATTTGTGTACAAGTTTTCGTGTGGCCTTAGGTTTTCATTTCTCTTGGATATATAACCATAAGTGGAATTGCTGGGCTATAGGGTAACTGTATGTTTAATCATTTGAGAAACTAATAGACTGTTTTTCAAAGCAGCTGCAGCATTTTACATTCCCACCTGAAGAGCAAGAAAGTTGCAATTTGCCACATCCTTGTCCAACATTTGTTATTATCTGACTTTTTTTATTCTAGCCACCCTAATGTGTGTGGAGTGATACTTTTGTGGTTTTGATTTATATTTCTGTGCTGACTAATGATGTCAAGCATTTCTTCATGTGCTTATTGGCCGTTTGTGTATCTTCTTGAGAGAAATGCCTATTCAAGACCTTTTCCCATTTTTGATTGAGTTATCTTTTTATTATTGAATTGTAAGTGTTTTTCATATATTTCAGGTAAAAGGTCCTTGTCAGATATATGATTTACAAATAATGTCTCCCATTTTCTGGGTTGTGCTTTCGATATTTTGTGGTGTCCTTTGAAGACCAATTCTGATGAAGTCAGATTAACTGATTTTCTTGTTGCTCTTGGTTTTGGTGTCATGTGTTACTTAATCTTGATGTGTCTCAATTTCCTCATCTGTAAAATTATGATGATTATGAGTTGATTAGGGATATCTCATAGGACTGTCAGAATTAAATTAATACATGTAAAGTAAGTTGTATTTGGCATATAGTAAGCACTCAATAAATATTTTCTGTCACCATTAACATTATTGTTATTATGTAAAACACTTAAAACAACATCTGGCACATTACAGGGACTCAGTAATGTCAGTTCTTATTATGCAGCAGTAATTTCCTGTATCTGGTAAGTAACAAAATATGGATTAAGCAAAAAATAAATATAAATATTTAGCGAGAAAAGATTTTTAGGGATATGAGGTCTTCAGGTAGGCATTGTAGGCTCATTTTATTTAAAAGAAGATTAAAAGAAGACTACAATTCTAAATACTTTATTTAAAGTTGGTTATATTAAAAAATCAAACTGGGACAGTGATGAATGGTTTTAAATTTTCCTTTAATATGGTGTCTTTTATTTTGTCTTTACTTTTGACTTGGATAATCATCAGTGATAATTTGGATTTTATGGTAATGGAGGAAATCGGCAAGTCACTTGTGAAATATTATGGCAATAATGGTTTTGTACTAAAGATAAACGCTTTATCTTCTCCAAAGTAATATGAAGTGTCAATAAATGTAAATAAGAATCACATATATATTTGTTTAGCCAGTAACCTTTAAAGAAGCTTGCCATGTATGATAATAAAGGAGTTCAAATAATTTTCATTTTAGTCAAAGAAGTTGAAAAAGATCAAAATTCATTTCTGTTTTTCTTCAGTGTTCTAAGCATGTGTGCTATATAGATAAACACTCATTCAAATGAAAATATAATTGTGTCAATATGAAAAAATATTCACAATGAGCAGAAATGTGCAGGTAAATTATATACGCCAGAGAGAAAGATGAAAATAGAAGATATATAGCTAAAGAAGAACTTGGGGTTCTCATTAAAGATGGAGAAGTTAACTCATTGGTTGATTATGTTTGTTTATTTTCCTTTTGTCCACCACAATCCTTGCTTGCCCATCACAGATATCCTTATTTATTACAACCATTAATGGCTGCCAGTGACAGACAGTGTTTCTGAATTTCACAACTGTGTGAAAATTACACATTTGCTTTGTAAATCTGGACTTTTCTCAAATTAAAGTCATCAGAATGATCTTGAGTCTTCCTGAGCTAAGAGTGACTGTTTTCTCTCTCTTTAATAATAATGTAAAGCAAGGGCTTTGTATCAAGCGTAGCTGAATCAATGGATTCAGTATCTTTGTGAAGAGAGGGGTCTGCTTGTTACAGGTTTGATATTGCTGACTAGACTGGGAAATATCTATGGCTGTCGTTAACCAGGTGGAAATCTAATATGAAAACATTTGATCAAGGTTCTGATGAAAAGGAGTCTCTGCTCTTGGCTGTGTCAAAATGATCTTGTCTGTTCTTCAAGCAAGGAGAACTGAGGTGAAAATGGCATTTTGTCACCTTAGTTGATAGGACACTTGTTAGTGTTTTATTTGCTTTAAATTTTAAAATAAAATCAAAAGGCCTTGCTGATTTCTTCACATCTTTCCTTACCATAGCAGAATTAATGTTATCATATTGGAATTAATGTTACCATTTAGTTACTGTATTATTTGCTACATATATTTTTATTTATAGAAGTTTTCCAGCTTTTTAACTCATGGTTTTTCTGAATGGGGAGAGGAAGTGCTAACACAAGGGTAAAGCTCTAAAGGAGACCTCTTTTCCTATGGTTCTCTCTACTCCTGTTCCAAATGGGAGAAATTGACCAAAACAAAGGGGTTACAGGACCCATGCAAGTCCAAAATTCTATAGGGCAGTGATTAAATTTTAAAGTGCCAAAATCATATCTTTTGACTCTATGTTTCACATCCAAGTCACACTGATGCAAGAGGTGGGCTCCCAAGGTCTTGGGCAGCTCTACCCCGTTGGCTTTGCAGGGTACAGTCCCTTGCCTGCCTGCTTTCACAGGGCAGTGTTGAGTGTCTGTGGTTTGTCCAGGCACAAAGTGCAAGCTGTCGGTGGATCTACCATTCTGGGATCTGGAGGATGGTGGCACTCTGCTCACAGCTCCACTAGGCAGTGCCTTAGTGGGGACTCTGTGTGGGGGTTCCAACCCCACATTTCCCTTCCACCCTGTCCTAGCAAAGGTTCTCCATGAGGGTCCCGTACCTGCGGCAAACTTATGCCTGAATATGCAGGCATTTCCATACATTCTCTGAAATCTAGGAAGAGGTTCCCAAACCTCAATTCTTGACTTCTGTGCACCCACAGGCTCAACACCACGTGGAAGCTGCCAAGGCCTTGGGGTTTGCACCCTCTGAAGCCACAGTCCCAGTTGTACCTTGGCCTCTTTTAGCCATGGCTAGAGCCCAAGTCCATAGGCTGCACACAGCAGGGGGGCCCTGGACCCAGCCCAGGAAACCATTTTTCCCTCCAAGGCCTTCACGCTTGTGATGGGAGGGGCTGCCATGAAGGTCTCTGACATGCCCTGGAGACATTTTCCCTTTGTCTTGGTGATTGGCCTTTGGCTCCTCATTACTTACGGAAATTTCTGCAGCCAGCTTGAATTTCTCCCCAGAAAATGGGTTTTTCTTTTCTACTGTATCATCAGGCAGCAAATTTTCCAAACTTTTATGCTCTGTCACCTCTTGAATGTTTTGCTGCTTAGAAATTTTTTTCTGCCAGACACCCTAAGTCATCTCTCTCAAGTTCAAAGCTCCACAGATCTCTAGGGTAGGGGCAAAATGCCACCAGTCTCTTTACTCCAGTTCTCAACCAGTTCCTGATCTCCTTCTGAGATCACCTCATCCTGGACTCTATCGTCCATATCACTATCAGCATTTTGGTCAAAGCCATTCACCAAGTCTCTAGGAAGTTCCAGGCTTTCACACATCGTCCTGTCTTCTTCTGAGCCTTCCAAACTCTTTCAACCTCTGCCTGTTACCCAGTTCCAAAGTCACTTTCACATTTTAGGGTATCTTTACAGCAGCGCCCCACTACCCAGTACCAATTTACTGTATTAATGTCCATTCTCATGCTGCTAATCAACACATACTCTAGACTGGGTGATTTATAAAAGAAAGAGGTTTAATTGACTCACAGTTCAGCATGACTGGGGAGGCTTCAGGAAACATAATCATGGCAGAAAGGAAAGCAAACCCATCTTTCTTCACATGGAAGCAGCAAGGAGAAGTGCAAAGAAAACGGGAGGAAAGCCCCTTATAAAACCATCAGATCTCATGAGAACTCACTCACTATCACAAGAACAGCAGCATGGGGATAACCACCCCCATGATCCAATTACCTCCCACTGGGTCTCTCTCATGACATGCGGAGATTATGGGAACTACAAATCAAGATGAAATTTGTGTAGGGACACAGCCAAACCATATCGAGCCCTTTGCCTAAAATCACATGCCCTGACAGCTTTGTGAAGCTGGAGGCTAAAATATTCAAATAAATGGAACTACCAAATAACTCAGAAGGACTGCTAAAATATTATACTATCATTGTCATTAACATTTATTAAGATCATTTACTCATTCATCAAACATATAGACCAAATAGGTAATTTTCTCTACTGTTAAAGGTAGAGGTGGTGTTCTCTCTATTTCCAGAATTTGAATGTTGGCCTGTCTTGCTACATTGGGGAAGTTCTCCTGGATAATATCTTGAAGTGTGTTTTCCAACTTGGTTCCACTCTCCCCATCACTTTCAGGTACACCAATCAAACGTAGGTTTGGTTTTTTCACATAGTCCCATATTTCTTGGAGTCTTTGTTCATTCCTTTTCATTCTTTTTTCTCTAATCTAGTCTTCACACTTTATTTTATTAAGTTGATCTTCAGTCTCTGATATCCTCTCTTCCGCTTGATCAATTCAGCTATTGATAATTGTGTATGCTTCATGAAGTTCTTGTGCTGTGTTTTTCAGCTCCATCAGGTCATTTATCTTCTTCTCTAAACTGGTTATTCTAGGTAGCAAAACCTCTAAGCTTTAATCAAGGTTCTTAGCTTGCTTGCATTGGGTTAGAACATGCTCCTTTAGCTTGGCGTTTGTTATTATCCACCATCTGAAGCCTACTTCTGTCAATTTGTCAAATTCATTCTTCATCCAATTTTGTTCCCTTGCTGACAAGGAGTTATGATCCTTTGGAGGAGAAGAGGAATTCTGGTTTTTTGAATTTTTAGCCTTTTTGTGCTGTTTTTTTCCTCATCTTTGTGGATTTATCTACCTTTAGTTTTTGCTGTGGGTGACCTTAAAATGAAGTTTTTGTGTGGTCATCCCTTTTGTTGATGTTGATGCTATTGCTTTCTGTTAGTTTTCCTTCAAACAGGCCCCTCTTCTGCAGGTCTTCTGGAGTTTGCTGGGGGCCCACTCCAGACCCTGTTTGCCTGGGTATCACTAGCGAAGGCTGCAGAACAGCAAAGATTGCTGTCTGCTCCTTCCTCTGGAAGCTTTGTCCCAGAGGGGCACCCACCAGATGCCAGCTGGAGCTCTCCTGTATGAGGCATCTGTCAACCCCTGCTGGGAGGTGCCTTCTCGTCAGGAAGCAGGGAGGGTGAGGGGCCCACTTGAGGAAGCAGGCTATCCCTTAGCAGAGCTTGAGCATTGTGCTGGGAAATCCACTACTCTCTTCAGAGACGGCAGGCAGGAACGTTGAAGTCTGCTGAAGCTGCACCCACAGCCGCCCCTTCCCCCAGGTCCTCCGTCCCAGGGAGATGGGAGTTTTATCTATAAGGCCCTGACTGGGGCTGCTGCCTTTCTTTCAGAGATGCTCTGCCCAGAGGGGAGGAATCTAGAGAGTCAGTCTGGCTACAGCAGCTTTGTGGCACTACAGTTGGCTCTGCCCAGTAATTTCTGGTGGCTTTGTTTACACTGTGAGGGGAAAACCACCTACTCAAGCCTCAGTAATGGCGGACGCCCCTCTTCCTACCAAGCTCAAGCATCCCAGGTCAACTTCAGACTGCTGTGCTGGCAGTGAGAATTTTAAGCCAGTGGATCTTAGCTTGCTGGGATCCACGGGAGTGGGATCTGCTGATCTAGACCACTTGGCTCCCTGGCTTCAGGCCCCTTTCCAGGGGAGTGAATGGTTCTGTCTCGCTGGTGTTCCAGGAGCCACTGGGGTATGAAAAACAAATTTCCTGCAGCTAGCTCGGTGTCTGCCCAAACGGCCACCAAGTTTTGCACTTGAAACCCAGGGCCCTTGTGGTGTAGGCACCCGAGGGAATCTCCTGCTCTATGGGTTGTGAAGACCGTGGGAAAAGTGTAGTATCCGGGTGGGATGGCTCAGTCCCTCATGGCTTCCCTTGGCTAGGGGAGGGAGTTCTCCAACCCCTTGTGCTTCCTGGGTAAGGTGACACCCCACCCTGCTTCGGCTCGCCCTCCATGGGTGGCACCCACTGTCTAACCAGTCCCAATGAGATGAACTGGGTACCTCAGTTGGAAATGCAGAAATCACCCGCCTTCTGTGTTGGTCTAGCTGGGAGCTGCAGACCAGAGCTATTCCTACTTGGCCATCTTGCCTGGGAAAAAAGCTACTAGAAGTTTTATGGTTTTAATTTTTACTTTGGGGCTATGGTCCAAAGTAAAAATAAATTTTTATGTGTGATGAGAAGTAGAGGTTAAAGATAATTTTCCCCATAACAATATTTAGTTGTTATAGCCTCATTTATTGAGAAAATTATCTTTTCCCCATTAGATTGCTTTGGTTCCTTTATCAAACATCAATAGTTCATGGTCTATTGATCTATTGACCTAATAGAGGTCTATACTAGGATCCCTATTTTGTTCCCTTGACCTATTTGTCTATTCTTAAGCCAGTACCACGTTGTCTTGATTCCTACAGCTTTATAGTAAGCCTTAAAATCAGGTAATATAAATCTTTCAACTTTGTTCTTCTTTTGCAAGATTGTTTTAGAGATTCTAGGTCATTTGCAATTCCATATACATTTTAGAATCAATTTATTAATGTTCACAAATAGACCTGGTATTATCTGTCTATCTATCTTTGGTGGTATTAGTATCTTAAGCATATGTTGTCTTTAAAATCCATGAATATCGTATATCTTTCTATATAGAAAACTAATTTCTCTAAGCAATGCTCAGTAGTATGCAGTACCGAGATTTTGCTTACTAGTTTTCTTTGGTTGCTTTCAAGGTTTCTGTTTATATCTAGTTTTTAGCAAGAGGACATGTTGTACCTATGTGTGGTTTTCCTTGTATTAATTTGCTTGGGGTTTGCTGAATTTTTAGTCTCCACATTTTTGTTTTTCACCAAATATGAGAAAATTTCACTAATTTTTCTCTTCGAATATTTTGTTTTTCTGACCCATTTTCTCTTCTCTTCTTTTTCTGGTATTTCATTAACATGCATTTTATCTTATTTTAACTTTTAAGTTCAGGGGTACATATGCAGGTTTGTTACATAGGAAAACTTGTGTCATGGGGGTTTGTTATACAGATTATTTCATCACCTAGGTATTATGCCTAGTTTCCGTTAGTTATTTTTCCTGATCCTCTCCCTCCTCCCAACCTCCAACCTCCATCCTCCAGTAGGCCTCAGTGTGTGTTGTTAACCTCTATGTGTCCATGTGTTCCCATCATTTAGCTCCCACATTTAAGTGAGAACATGCAGTATTTGGTTTTCTTTTCCTCTGTTAGTTTGCTAAGGATAATTGCCTCCAGCTCCATCCATGTCCCTGCAAAGGATATTATCTTGTCCTTTTTTATGGTTGTATAGTATTCCATGGTGTATATGTACCACATTTTCTTTTTCCAATCTATCATTATTTAGGTAGATTCCATGTATTTGCTATTGTGAATAGTGCTGCAATGAGCATACATATGTGCATGTGTCTTTATAATAGAATGATTTATATTCATTTGGGTATATACACAGTAATGGGATTGCTGGATCAAATGGTATTTCCATCTTTAGGTTCGGAGGAATATACACACTGTCTTCCACAGTGGTTGAACTAATTTACACTCCCACCAACAGTGTATAAGCATTCTTGTTCTCCACAACCTTGCCAGCGTCTGTTATTTTTTGACTTCTTGTTAGTAGCCATTCTGACTGGTGTGAGATGGTAGCTCATTGTGGTTTTGATTTGCATTTCTTTAATAATCAGTGATGTTGGACTTTTTTCATATGCTTGTTGGCTGCATATATGCTTTCTTTTGGGAAGTGTCTGTTCATGTCCTTTACCCACTTCTTAACGGGGTTGTTTATTTTCCTCTTGCAAATTTGTATAAGTTCCTTATAGATGCTGGATATTAGGCCTTTGTCAGATGGATAGATTGCAAAAATTTTCTTGTTCCATAGGTTGTCTGTTTACTCTGTTGATAGTTTCTTTTGTTGTGCAGAAGCTCTTTAGTTTAATTAGATGCCATGTGTCAATTTATGCTTTGGTTGCAATTACTTTTGGTGTCTTTGTTATGAAATATTTGTCTGTGCCTGTGTCCTATATGGTATTGCCTAGGTTGTCTTCCAGAGTTTTTATAATTTTGGGTTTTACATTTAAGTCTTTAATCCACCTTGAGTTAATTTTTGTATGTGGTATAAGGAAGGAGTCCAGTTTCAATTTTCTGCTTATGGCTAGCCAATTATCCCAGCACCATTTATTGAATAGGCAATCCTTTACCCATTTCTTGCTTTTGTCAGCTTTGTCAAAGATCAGCTAGTTATAAGTGTGTGGTCTTATTTCTGGGTTCTCTAATTCCATTGGTCTATGTGTCTGTTTTTGCACCAGTACCATGCTGTTTTGGTTACAGTAGCCCTGTGGTAGAGTTTGAAGTCAGGTAGCATGATGCCTCTGGCTTTGTTGTTTTTGCTTAGGATTGCTGTGACTATTCAGGCTCTTTTTGGTTCCATGTGAGTTCTAAAACAGTTTTTTCTAGCTCTGTGAAGAATGTCAATGGTAGTTTAATAGGAGTAGCATTGAATCTATAAATCACTTTGGGCAGGATGGCCATTTTTACAATATTGATTCTTCCAGTATTATTAGCATGTATTTTAACCTTTTGATATTATTCCTCAGGTTGCCAAGACTAGAAATTTATTTTTAATAATGTTTTTCTCTCTTCTTCAGATCGGATAATTTCTATTGTTAATCAAGTTTAGCCTAAAGATGCCTCCTTACATATTTAAGTTCAGCCTAAAAGTTTTTCTGTACATCTTGAACAAGTGGAAGTGTAAACCGACCATAGCCTACACCTGTGCCAATCACTGAGTTTTGGCCAATCACATGTAGCCAACTGTTTGAACCATGTTCAAATAAGGCAAATGCCAACCTGTAACCAATCCAGCTGTTTCTGTACCTCACTTCTGATTTCTGTACGTCTTTTCCTTTTTTTTTTTTGTCTGTAAATCACCTTCCACTATGTAGCTGCACTGGAGTCTCTCCAAATCTGCTGTGATTCTGGGGGGTGCCTGATTTGCAAATTGTTCATTGCTCAGTAAAGCTCCTTTCAGCTTAATTCAGCTGAAGTTTATCTTTTAACACTATTTATCTACCTTTATGATCATTGACTTTTTCCTCTGTCATCTCCCATCTAATATTAAGTTTATCCAGCAAATTTCTTTCTCAGAAGTGTATTTACTTTTCTCATATTTTCATTTGGGGCCAGGAACAGTGGCTCAAATCTGTAATCCCAGCATTTTGGAAGGCTGAAGCACGAGGATAACTTGAGGTCAGGAATTCAGTTGCCTAGCCTGTGCAATGCAGTGAGACTCTGTCTCTACAAAAAATGCAAAAATTAGCCAGGCATGGTGGTATGTACCTAAAGTCCCACCTACCTGTGAGGCTGAGGTGAGAGGATCACTTGAGCCCAGGAGGTTGAGGCTGCAATGAGCTATGATCACAGTACTGTACTCTAGCCTGGGCAACAGAGTGAGACCCTGTCTCCAAACAAACAAACAAAAAAACAAAACAACAACAACAAGAAACAATCCATTTGGCTCTTTTTTATAGTTTCTGTTTCTTTGCTGATATTTTCTATTATGTAATTTATTACAAGTATATTTTTATTTATGTTTTTGAGCATAGTTATAATAGCTATCTTAAAGTTCTCTTCTGTTAATTGCCACATCTCAGTCATCTTGATGTAGTATCAATATATTGCTTTTTAATTTGAATATCAGTTGCATTGTCCTGCTTTTTTATGTATCGATGAGTTTTGAAGTAAATCCTGGACATTATAAAAAATATAATACAAAAATTCTGAATTCTGTGTACTGATTTTTGTTGTTATTTTTATTATGGCAGGCAGTTAACTTGGCTGGACTCATGCTCCTGTGTCTCCCCTGTGGTGATGAGGAATTGAAATTTGTTTAGTTCTTTTAGCTTTAACTCGGATGCTTACAGCCTGTCTTACACATGTGTAATTCAGGGGTCAGGTACGTGTACAGGAGGATATTGCACACTGATCTTAGGGGGCCCCTCTGTAGTTTTCTTTTTTTAAAATAGGATACTGCCTTCACTTTCTAGCTGCTGCCTTCGCCCCTAAGTCCGTTATCCATTTCTTCACATCATTATAGTTTTGGGTTTTCTATTCAATTTTATCTACTTCAGGTAGCACTGATTAGGACCTACTTTTAGGCAAAAACACTAAAATATGGAAACCCAACCAGTGCCCTTTACTCCTTTACTTCTTCCAAGTATAGTTACTCTGAAGTATCTGCCTGCTTCTGCTTGCCCTCTCATGCCTTCATACGTTTTCCCCAGAGTTGTTATCTGTGGGGTTGCTAGTCTGCTAAGAGTTAATGCTTCATTTTCAGACAGGGAACATTTAAACTATGCGATTTTATGATATATAAATTGGATAAGATAGTGAATGGTACAAAATCTATATTTTGTTGGCTGTTGTACAAATATAACCTTATATCAGACAGTATAGAGCAAATTACATATACATATATATACACACACTTAATGTTAACAACTTCTAATTTCTTGTATTTGCTCCTTTTTTGTTGTGAATTTTGCAGAAAGAACAATTACGTATAGTATTTTAACTTGTCTCATTTTCTTTTGGTGACTTTGGCATTTTAAAATTTGCTTTTTTTTTATTAGAGAGTTTTCCTACTAACACAAGGATAAGTTTAGATTCATAAATAACTATAATTTTAAGTGCAAAAATGCATATGACCAAAAGTGATACGTCTGCTATTAGTGAAAGATTTAAGTCAAAATGAACAAAACCCATCTCTCTTAATAAAGTGAAATAGCAAATTTAAACAATTTGACTTTTCACATTGTATGTATTGTCAAATTGGTTTTAAAAAACAGATTATATACTTAGTATGACATTTTGCTACAGTTCATATTTCAAGTGTAAGTTTTTGGAATGGAGAGTTTGATTCTTAAAATAACCTCAAATGCACTGTAAATTATAAATTTCTAGTACACGATAAACAGGATGTGTTGTTTACAACTGTTTAGATCCACTAAATATTTGTAGATTTGCTTCCTCAGCTAGAGCAGGAACATACTGGCTATAACTCCCTGCCTTGTTCAATAACTTCCAGTAATTATCAGGAATAAAATGCAGTAAATTTCTGTAATAGACTTCCCCTTTGCTATAATATACAATCAGAGGCGATCAATGCTTCTTACAATAAGGAGAAGAATTACAACTGTGTTTTATTTTATAGCTTTGGTAATACAGCTTTGAAAACCACCAGAGGGAGTAGAGTTAAACTTCGGTGGTCAAATTCCATTGCCATAAAACATAGCCTCAGGCTGACATTTTACAAAGTAGCAACGCAACAAAGGGCTGTGTACTTCTTAACAGACTATTTTATTTGTTCACTCATCTAGGTAGTCAGACTTCCACGTTTTGCTGCTCTTTTAGTTCATATGCCTGGAATAATTATAATCTCTCTGAATATAATAAATATAATCAAGTTTAACCTTTGACCACATCATTGGAAGAGGGGAGGGTTAGACCTAGTTGATAATGAGACCTCCAGTGTTGCAGTAACCCACACTGACTTGTTCATTACAAAGTTATATTTGTCACAGTTTTAGAAATATATTTTCATTGTGGTTTAAATAAAGGCATTGTTGAGCCCTGCCTAGTTATGCTTAAAGTATAATTACACGCTACATATCTTGGTAAGTAAATGAAAGACTTTTCTTGGTTGTTTGTTATAAATTTCTATTTTGCCTGTAGCTAAGTGAAGGCCAGGCCTCTAAAGTGTTTCAAGTATAATGCACAGTGAATTTAAAACAGTCCATTAATTGGGATAATAGGTCCCAGCATGTAATTGCATTTCTTGGGTACTATGGATAGCAACTGAGTGAAGTGGTATTTATTCAAGGTTGTTAGTCACCCGTGGATAACTTTATTTGTCCACTGATGCTTAAATAAATGCATCATCCATCAGTAAGAATATTTATGAAGAAATTTATAACAAAAATCATTATTGCGTCTCAAATTATGAAAGGAAACAGTATATAAAAGTTACTGAAGAATACCACAATAAAATCTTGCCAGTGCCTCAGGTTACTTGCTTTTATGTTGGTGGACAGTAAAATATTGTGGAAACTCAAGAACAAGTGTGAACCAAACACCTTTACTGTACTTTTTTTCATGTGCTACCCAACAAAATATCTGTAAGGCATGAGGTAAATTCCATCAGCATTTTTCAGCCCCATGAACATGCAGTTTTAAGAAAAAAATAATTTGCCAACAGACAACCTGTCAATGTACCACAAACCTTTACAATCTCAAATAATGTATGTGTGACGCTTTGTTTACCATTGTAAAAACATTTGCTTTGGTTTTCATTTAATAGGCTATTGGCTCTTTCTAAGATGCTAAAAATCACATGTTCTATTTTATCATATGGAAGCCTCCACAACTCACTGAAAAATAGTCAAGGAGTCCCAGAGTTCCGTGAGCTCAAGCTGATTACCCTCTTTCCCAGAAATTATTGGCAAGGCTGAAGGGAAGGGCTCAGAACTTTGATCCATCACCCTTCCCGACTCCTCGGTATTCCCACTTCACCTTCATTATGTGCTTTGAGGCCATCTGAATAAATCTCATAAATGTCATTTGTCCTGTATACATCAGTCCCTGAAAGAAGTCCAGTATTACTAGTATCCTAGATCATCCTATTCCTGACTGCAATCCCTATGACGCTCTATGGACTGTGAGGCAATACATCCACCTCATCCTCCAAATGACTTCCTATTTCTTTGCTTTATCCCTCCTGTTTATTTGCTTTACTTCTTTACTGTCCACCAACTTTTTATTTTTTAAATAATTTATGTATTTGTTTATTTTCTGTCATAGTAGATGCACTCGAAGTATTTTTTTAATGGCTGACTGAATGACTAAATGAGTTTCTTCCCTCTCTTTGGTGTAAAATAAATATTTCTAGAATTAAAATGGAGAGAATATCTATTGAAAGAGCACTTTGTGAAGCTTCAAAGGAGAATGCATAACATCTTGCTGGGCTATTGAGCAACCCTTGGGAAACAGAAATGTTTCTCCTACCTGTACTAGAAATTTTTTGTACTTGTTGTGTTATTGATCACATCATGCCCATAAATATGAGAACCATCTTGTTTATTGTTGTGAGAAGTCTTTGCTGCTTCTGGTGTTTCTGTTAGACTATAATAGTTCGCACTGTCTAGGTTTGCCTCATCCTGTGTTTATGTGTAATCTTTCACATAGGTTAGGATGTGAATAATATAACACAAGTAAGGATTACTTAGCCCAGGAACTTTTAAAATTTAAATTGATATAGCAACTTAATTCAGATCAAAATTTAAGTTATCCCCCTTTTCTCAATTGTATTAAGAATTTAGAATATTGTTATGAGATCATAAAGCTATTGGGTAAAGAAATGAAAATTGAGGAAACAATCTGTTAAGGGTTATGCCAATTTCACCGGCAAATTTACTCTTAGATACAAATGAACCAATGTTCTAAGAGTCCTGGCATTTCCCTTTCAACTATAGAATAAATATGAGACAGAGATTAGTTACTTTATACTTAAAAGATTGCAGATGCATTTCATTTTAAAAAAGAGAGATTGACTTATTCTCCAGGTTTTGCTAGGACTAAACATTTTTCTAAAGAAAAAGTACACAAATGTTCTATTATAACACTGGATAGCAAGACAAATAGAAGATTTAAAAACTTAGTGGACAGAAATTTCTAATTTTAAAATTACATTTCATTTATAATCTAGCATAATATCATCATTAACTAATGTTGATAAGTGTTTAATAGGTTTCATGTTTCTGTATCTTTTCCACAACAAGTGAGGAGGGAGAGGCATTATGTTTATGATATGGTATTCTTAAACCTCTTGGTGAACTGTCACATTTCTGGAAAATATAATAAGATACACTGTCTCTTGGACTCTTATTTGGCATAATCATTAAAATTAGAATAACTGTGACCGGTTGCGGTGGCTCATGCCTGTAATCCCGGCACTTTGGGAGGCCGAGGGGGGCGGATCACAAGATCAGGAGATCGAGACCATCCTGGCTAACACAGTGAAACCCCGTCTCTACTAAAAATACAAAAAATTAGCCAGCATGGTGGCACGCGTCTGTAGTCCCAGCTACTCGGGAGGCTGAGGCAGGAGAATCGCTTGAACCCGGGATGCGGAGGTTGCAGTGAGCTGAGATCACACCACTGCACTCCAGCCTGGGCTACAGAGAAAGACTGTGTCTCAAAAAAAAAAAAAAAAATTAGAATAACTGTGTTTTTCAGGGATTCAAATGGATTATGTGTTCTTAATACTATCTTAAAACAATAGAGGGTTATATTGATGTATAGTTTAATTGTTGTTTTATTTATGAATTAAACAATAAAAGTAAGATACCATTAAGTCTTCTAATGTGGTATACCTAAAGAAGTTTTCAGTGAAAAAACTCCATCTGTTCTGTCCCCAGAACATCCTTGAGAGAAAACAGGCAGTCAAATCTGTCATTAAATAATATACTGATATCCCTATCTTAGGACAGCTCTTTCTCTGCAGAGCTTCCTTCCATTATCAAGTTTCTTTATTTTCATTTGAAACATAAGTTGAATTAAAATCTACTTTCTTAAGAAGTACCAGTGAAGGATTTTGAAATTACATTGTCTTTTACAATGTATATCCCTTTTAATGTCTGTACATCAACTTAAAGTTTGTATTATACATCTCTCTTCAGAATGCTATTTGCATGTGGAATAGTGCCATCCATATTGACACGTACATAATGCAGACTACAAATTTTACTTATGGTAGACTCAAAGATGTGTCATTCAAGGCCTTCAAAGAAGAATATTGTATTAAGCTGTTTTGTGTTGCTATAAATAAATACCTGCGGCTTGGTAATTTACAAGGAAAAGAGGTTTAATTGGTTCACTGTTCTGTAGGCAATACAAGAAACATGTTGTTGGCATCTCCTTCTGGTTAGGGCCTCAGGGAGTTTACAATCATGGCAGAAGGCAAATGGGGAGGCAGCATATCACGTGGCAAGAGGGAACAAGAAAGAGAGGAGGAGGAATTGCCACACTCTGAAACAACCAGACATCCTGTGAACTAACTGAGTGAGAACTCACTCATCACAAAGGGGATGGCACTAAGCCATTCATGAGGGATCCACCCCCATGATCCAACAATTCCCACCAGACCCCACCTCCAACATTGGGGATCACATTTCAACATGAGATTTGGAGGCGACACACATCCAAACTGTCACCCTTGTTGCCCTAACCGTCAACTGCTCTAGGTGGTGCCTCAACCACAGGGAATCATCCCGTCTGAGGTCACAGGCTTCCAGTGGAATATGCAGTGACTGAAGTTGGGTGTAAAGTTCCAATCATTCTGGTCCACGCTGGGACAAACATATGCTACATAACTCCTGGTGGAAATGATTAAAAATTTATGGGGTCTGCACCACAGTTAGACTTCATCCTGTGTGAATTCTCCATCCTTTTCCTCCCTTCCAAATCTTAGCACCTGGTTCCAGAGACCCTCAATCGAAAACAATACTTTTTATACCTCTAGATTCTCATGCAAATCTAACTAGACTTTTGATCTTTTTCTATGTATAGATTCTCTAGTAAACTCACACTTTCCTCTTAAGCCTTCATTATTAATATCAAAAAAGATGACTTTACCTTCAAAAATATGAACTATAATGACAGTCACATGTGGCAAACTTCTTTATGTATTCACCACATGAAAATGCTCCGTAAGTGCTAAAATGGTGTACAAGCAAAAGTAAGCCATATAATCTCTGAACATTCCTTGTGCTCTCCCTCCAGATCATATCTTGTCAACCATCGGCTACTTGCACAAAAAGATCAGAGAGTTCAAATGGTGGAGGGGGGAGCTCCAAGGGCTCATATCCTCAATGAAACTCAGAAAAAATTGAGCAAGAACTGTGAAAATCAACCTTTTTGGAACTCTTAAAAATAAACAAAGGTTTACAGCAACCAAGTAACTACTGAGTTAAGAAAAAGACCTCATATATAAGTGAGATCACGCAGTATTTGTCTGTGTCTGGCTTATTTCACTTAGTATAATGTCCTCCAGGTTCATCCCCACATTGTCACTAATGGAAAGATTTCCTTCTATTTTATGGCTGAATATTATTTCATTCTGTATATCTATGTATTTATCACATTTATACATATTATATATTATGCATACATACATACATATTACTACATGTACACACACATATCATATTTTCATCTATTGATCGACACTTAGTTTGGATCTTATTTATTGTGAAGAATGCTACAATGAATATAAGAGCACAGATACACAGATTTCATGTCCTTTAGATATATACCCAGTGGTGGAATTGCTGAATCATATGGTAGTCCTATTTTTAGTTTTATGAGGAATCTCTATACTATTTTTTAATAATGGCTATATCAGTTTATATTTCCACCAAGAGTTTATAAGAGTTTGCTTTTCTTCAAATCCTTGTGAATACTTGTTATCTCTGTCTTTTTGTTCATACGAAAACTTGTACAACTTGTCCTGGCCTATGCTTTTTCTGCCTCCCTCTGCTTAGTTCTGACAGGGTAAACACAAAGGAAAAAAAAGAAAAAAGAAAAAAATCCAAAAACCTTGTACAAAGGTATTTATAAGAGCAGTATTCACAATAGTCAAAAAGTGAATGTCCATTAACTTATAAATGGACAGACAAAAATAAGGTTTATCTATTTAATAAAATATCATTTGGTCTTAAAAAGAAATGAAGTGGGCTGGGCACAGTGGCTCAGGCCTGTAATCCCAGCACTTTGGGAGGCTGAGGTGGGTGGATCACCTGAGGTTAAGAGTTCAAGACCAGCCTGACCAACATGGTGAACCCCCACCTCTACTAAAAATACAAAATTAGCTGGGCATGGAGGCAAATGCCTGTAATCTCAGCTACTTGGGAGGCTGAGGTAGGAGAATCGTTTGACCCTGGGAGATGGAGGTTGCAGTGAGCCGCGATTGCACCACTGCACTCCAGCCTGGGCAACAAGAGCGAAACTCTGTCTAAAAAAAAAAAAAAAACACATGCTGAAATGTGGATGAACTTTAAAAACATGCTAAGTGAAAAAAGCTAGACAAAAAAGGCTGCATTTTGTTTGATTTCCTTTGCATGATATTTTCTGAATAGTGGAGCAAATAGTATTTTGGGAGTTGTTTTAGAGGGCGATGGAAATATTTTGAATCTAGATGGGGGTGATGGTTACACAACACTGTAAATGTACTAAATGTCACTGAATTTTACACTTTAAAATGGTTAAAATGGTGAGTTTATGTAAATTTTTGATGTAAATTTTCGTAAATTTTATGTAAATTTACATACATTTTCCTACAATAAAAAAAGGCAGAAGAGGCTGGGCACAGTGTCTCATACCTGTAATCCCAGCACTTTGGGAGCCCGAGGTGGGAGGGTCACGAGGTCAGGAGTTCGAGACCAGCCTGGCCAACGTGGTGAAACCCTGTCTCTACTAAAAATACAAAAATTAGCTGGGCGCAGTGGTGGGCTCCTGTAAACCTAGCTACTCGGGAGGCTGGGGGAGGAGAATTGCTTGAATCTGGGAGGCAAAGGTTGCAGTGAGCCAAGATCATGCCACTACACTCCAGCCTGGGTGACAGAGCAAGACTCCGTCTCAGAAAAAAAAAAAAAAAAAAAAAAGGCAGAAGAAAGGTTTAAAGAATATAATAGAATTCAGTATTATACAATCTTTCACATAGTAGTGTTTAATTAAGTTTAGCCAAAAGCCACCTCTTTACATATTTTAAAGGTTTCTCCATACACAGTGAACTATAACCTAACGTGATGTGTAAACAGACTGTAACCTACTCTTGTGCCAGTCCCTGAGTTTTAGCCAATCAAAGACAGCCAACTGTTCAAACCATGTTCAAATAAGACAAACAGCAAGCTGTAGCCAATCTGGCTGTTTCTATACCTCACTTCCATTTCTGTACTTCACTTTCCTTTTTCTGTCCACAAATCTTCTTCCACCATAAGGCAGGCTGGATCCTCTCTGAACCTATTTTGGTTCAGAGGCTTCCCAATTCACGAATCATTCTTTGCTCAATTAAACTCTGCTAAATTTAATTTGTCTAAGGTTTTTCTTTTAACGGTAGGTTCAATAAATTTTGCTTAATACAGTGAGTTGCTCTCTTCATGGTAAAGTCCTGGTTATTCACAAGCTTGCCTCTCTTCTCCTAAGTCCTCTAAAAAATGAAGAGAATGGAATATTTACTACTACTGTAAATAATGATAACATTTCTGTGGCAATTTATAACATATAAAGCTTTTTAAAATCAATTATTTTATTTCATTTGTTAAACACCACAAGTATGCAGGCAAAGGACAATTATTATCATTATACAAATATTATTATTATTTTATAAATACTAATATTATAGATACTGTATTTTATATTTTTCATATTTTTATTAAAATATCAGGTTCACATAAATTACATATCTCCCAATTTTAAACAAATTATTTGTGCTGCCTTTGTGAATCAATCTTCAGTGTTCTGTCTCAAATCCTTGGCTCTTAAAACAAGGGCAAGGAAAAGATGGGAGTTGAAATACAGTCCAGGAAATTGTTACTTGGAAATATTACCTGACCTTGGGTTGCTTCATATGAACTGTATTTCTTTGTAGTTTCTGTATCTGGATCAGCTATGATGGAACATGTGGAATGCCTCAACTCCACTAAAGAAGGCTGAAATTAAAATCAATCTTATCTTGTTAACTTACAGTTTTACACATAGCTAAAAAAACAAAATATTTTCATGTCATATTTCCTGATCTCTCTACTAGGTATATAATCTTTCAACATAGTCACTTAATATATTTTGTTAGTTTTCACAGTGTACTTCCTACAGGATTCCTACACAGAAAAATGCAGGGCATTTTGACGAAAGGTTTTTCCAAGTGTTGTTTGCTAAGATAACAGTTCAGTTTCACCAACGAACAAGTAAATCGTTTAAATTTGGGAAAAATATAGATACAATATCCAAATGCAAAAACTCAGGGCAGTTAAATTATGTGCACTGTTGACAAAAAGAGTCAAATTCTGCACAATATTTGAAGAGATTTATTCTGAGCCAAATATGAGTGACCAATGGCCCATGACACAGTCCTCAGGAGAGCCTGAGAAGCTGTGCCCAAGGTGGTCGGGGTACAGTTTGGTTTTATACATTTTAGGGAGACATAATACATCAATCAATATATGTAAGATGTACATTGGTTCTATCAGAGGCACTTCAACCAGAGCGACTCCATCTTGAATAGAGGCTGGGTAAAATGAGGTTGAGACCTACTGGGCCACATTCCCAGCAGGTTAGGCATTCTTAGTCACAGGATATTTATAGTTAAGGAAACAAGTTAATAATGTTTATAAAATAGACCCCAAACTTAACAGACCCAGGAAATAACAGACAAAGGAAATGTCCTGATGTCCCGATATCTTAAGAACAAAACATCCTTACTTTAAGAATAAGTTTCACTTTAATGATAATAAAATGTATTCATGCAGAAGACAGTAGTTACACAAAGATTAACAATCCTTTGTCACAGCGCCTGTAGTAGAGCACATCTCTCCCATGATTTTTTGCTTTGTTTTCTTATAAATAAACAAGCATTGTACCTAAGGTGAGCGTGTTCCTCCTCTTGCTTTTGGGAATGCCCTGCTCTGTCTGTGGAGTAGCTATTCTTCCATTCCTTTACTTTCTTAATAAACTTGCTTTCACTTTACTCTGTGGACTTGCCCCAGATTCTTTCTCGTGCAAGATCCAAGAGCCATCTCTTGAAATCTGTATCAGGACCCTTTTCCTGCAACAGTTCAGTACAGAAAGGTGGGACAACTCAGAGCAATGGGGGACTTCCAGGTCATGAGTAGATTCAAAGATTTTCTGATTGGCAATTGGTTGAAAGAGGTAAGTTATTGTCTAAAGACCCAGAATCAATAGAAGGGGATGTCTGGGTTGAGATAATGGGTTGTGGAGACCAAGGTTCCTGTTACGTAGGGGAAGCCTCCAGGTAGCAAGCTTCAGAGAAAATAGATTGTAAATGTTTCTTATCAGAGTTGATTCTCTCCTGGACAAGGAAAAAGTCCTGGAAAAGACAGATGATTCTCTTCAGAATGTATATTTTCCTCTCAAGAGATGGCTTTGCAGGACTATTTCAAGATATGACAAAGAAACATATTTGGGGTAAAATACTTTGACTTATTTCAGGGTCTTGTATCTTTCATGTGATGCTATACTAGAGTCAGGCTGGAATTTGGTGTCTCATTGCTATAAAGAGTCTGCTTTGTCAGTCTTAAGATCTGTTTTAATGTTAACGCTGGTCAGCTGTGCCTGAATTCCAAAAGGGAGGAGGGAATAATGTGGCATATCCAACCCCAGCTTCCCATCATGGCCTGATCTAGTCTTTCAGGTTAACTTTGGAATTCCCTTGACCAAGAGGAGAGGTCAATTCAGATGGTTGAGGGGCTTAGAATTTTAGTTTTGGTTTACAGCAACCAAGTTAAAAGTGTGTGCTCCAGTGAGAAATAGGCCACAAAAATATCAGAAGTCTATCTCAACGTGTACAATTGAGGCAGGAGAATAGGGTCTGGAGACAGGGAACTTAAGGCCAATTTGTGCTAACTTCCTAAAAGAAATAACACCAAGGTCTGGGGGCAGGAAATCTAAGGCCAATTCGCACTGACTTCCCAAAGCTGGATCAAAAGGAAAACACCTGGGTCTGGGGGCAGGCAATCTAAGGCCAATTAACACAAACTTCTTAAAGCTAAACCAAAATAGAAAAACCCAATTTTCCCCTGGCTAGTAACAAAGGATCAAAGGCTACTCTCCCTAAAATCCTTCCCCTTCCACCACATCTCAGGTGGGAAAGGAGAGTGCCTTAGACTGGCCGCAGGCCAACCAGAGACTATCCCTTTATCTGCATAGGGCACCAATTCACCTCAGCCTTTAGCCACAGACCAAATCCTTCATCCAGATAAGGGGTAGCCGATAAGAACCTCAAAGGGGGTACTTAAAGCCTGGAAGAGTTTGTAACTGGGCTCTTAAGCCACTTGCTCGGGCCCACTGCCACCCTGCGGAGTGCTTTCTCGCTTTCATAAATTCCTGCTTTCGCTGCTTCATCCCCGCATTTCATGCCTCTGCTACTTAGTGCGTTTTGTTCAATTATTTGTTTAAAATGCGAAGGACCTGGACAACTCGTAGTCAAGACCCTCCACTGGCAACACAATAAACAAACTGTGAATATTTAGGATATTTCTATTCTTTCACAAAGGTCTTTTTAAAAAAATTATAATGAATGGTTAATCAATATTCAGTAACTGAACAATGTTGGGGCCAAGGGAAAACTTCTTTACCCTCTGAAAGTTCTCTGAAAATAACTGACAAGAGGCAGATTAGTAGGAGAAAAGACATACAAATGCATTTAACATGTACATGGGAGCCTTCAAAATGAAGATCCACTCCCAATGGGGTGCAGAAATTTATATACCATCTTGAGGTTACTGAAAGAATGGGGGCTTGGATTCTGGCAAAGCAGGTTATGGGAGTGGGCAATAAATGATTACTAGGGAGAATGAATGAATTGAGGAACAGAGTTTCATGCACGTCCGTGTGAAGAGACCACCAAACAGGCTTTGTGTGAGCAACAAGGCTGTTTATTTCACCTGGGTGCAGGCGGGCTGAGTCCGAAAAGAGAGTCAGCAAAGCGAGATGGGGTGGGGCCGTTTTATAGGATTTGGGTAGGTAAAGGAAAATTACAGTCAAAGGGGGGTTGTTCTCTGGCGGGCAGGAGTGGGGGGGTCGCAAGGTGCTCAGTGGGGGTGCTTTTTGAGCCAGGATGAGCCAGGAAAAGGACTTTCACGAGGTAATGTTATCACTTAAGGCAAGGACCGGCCATTTACACTTCTTTTGTGGTGGAATGTCATCAGTTAAGGCAGGGGAGGGCATTTTCACTTCTTTTGTGATTCTTCAGTTACTTCAGGCCATCTGGGTGTATACCTGCAAGTCACAGGGGATGCGATGGCTTGGCTTGGGCTCAGAGGCCTGACATTCCTGCTTTCTTATATTAATAAGAAAAATAAAACAAAATAGTGTTGAAGTGTTGGGGCTGCGAAAATTTTTGGGGGGTGGTATGGAGAGAGAATGGACGATGTTTCTCAGGGCTGCTTCAAGCGGGATTAGGGGCCGCGTGGGAACCTAGAGTGGGAGAGATTAAGCTGAAGGGAGGTCTTGTGGTAAGGGGTGATATTGTGGGGCTGTTAGAAGAAACATTTGTCATATAGAATGATTGGTAATGGCCTGGATACGGTTTTGGATGAATTGAGAAACTAAATGGAATAACAGAAGGAGAAAAACAGGTATAAAAGGTCTAAGAATTGGGACGACTCAGGATATCTGATTAGAGAGTGCCTAAGGAGATTCAGCATAGTCCTGCCAGCAAAGATTATTTATTTACTTCAAGAGTTAAGACTGGCAGTTTGGGCATAGCACCAGGAGATATCAGCTGTGATGGCTTGGAAAAACAGTGTAAACTGGCAGTGTAAACAAGAACAGGGCATGTATGAGTAGTTGAGAACGGTGAATAGGAGTATGACTAGACAGAAGATAGTAGGGATGACAAGTTTTTTGGGGCACAGTTTAAGTTGGTCTGGTGTCTGGAATGAGACTGGGGCCTAATAAAAAGGAGCGTCTATACAGGAGCTTAAATGGGCTGTACCCTGTAGCATTCCGAGGACAGGCCTGAATCCTGAGAAGGGAAAGTGGTAAAAGTATTGTCCAGTCCTTTTTGGTGGCTGAGCTTGGTGAGGTGTGTTTTTAAAAGACCTTTAGTCCATTCTACTTTTCTTGAAGACGGAGGACCGTAAGGGATATAAAGGTTTCACTGAATACTAAGAGCCTAAAAAACTGCTTGGCTGATTTGACTAATAAAGGCTTATCTGTTATCAGACTGTATTGAGGTGGGAAGGCTAAACTGAGGAATTATGTCTGACAGAATGGAAGAAATGACTGCGGTGGCCTTCTCAGACCCTGTAGGAAAGGCCTCTACCTATCCAGTGAAAGTATCTACCCAGACTAAGAGGTATTTTAGTTATCTGACTTGGGGCATGTTGAGTAAAGCTAATTTGCCAGTCCTGGGTGGGGCTAATCCTGGAGCTTGATGTGTAGGGAAGGGAGGGGGCCTGAATAATCCCTGAGGAGCAGTAGAATAGCAGATGGAACACTGAGAAGTTATTTTCTTGAGGATAGACTTCCACGATGGAAAGGAAATGAGAGGTTCTAAGAGGCGGGCTAGTGGCTTGTACTATAGTATAACCTGCCTTTGCTGGTGTGTGGCAATTAGGCCTGGTGGAACCGCCATCAATAAATCAAGCGTGATCAGGGTGAGGAACAGGAAAGAAGGAAATATGGGGAAATGGGGTGAATATCAGGTGGATCAGAAAGATACAGTCATGGGGGTCAGGTGTGGTATCAGGAATAATGTGCAAGGCCAGACTGAAGTCCGGGCCAGGAACAATGGTAATTGTGGGACTTAAAGAGTGAGTACAGCTGAAGGACCGGGGAGCAGAAAGTATATGCGTCAGGTATGAGGAAGAAAATAGATTTTGAAAGTTATGAGAACTGTAGAGAGTGAGTTGAGCATAGTTTGTGATTTTGAGGGCCTCTAAAAGTATTAAAGCAGCAGCAGCTGCTGCACACAGACATGATGGCTAGGCTAAAACAGTAAGGTCAAGTTGTTTGCACAGAAAGGCTACAGGGTGTGGTCCTGGCTCTTGTGTAAGAATTCTGACCACACTAACTATGCCTACGAAGGAAAGGAGTTGTTGTTTTGCAAGGGATTGAGGTTTGGGAGATTAATCGGACACGATCAGCAGGGAAAGCACATATGTTTTTATGAGAATTATGCCAAGATAGGTAACAGATGAGGAAGAAATTTGAGCTTGACTGAAGTAATGGGGGCTGTCTCTGAAGCCTTGTGGCAGTACAGCCCAGGTAATTTGCTGAGCCTAATGGGTGTCAGGGTCAGTCTAAGTGAAAGAAGAGAGGCTGGGATGAGGGGTGCAGGGGAATAGTGAAAAAAGCATCTTTAAGATCAAGCATGGAATAGTGAGTTGTGGAGGAAGGTATTGAGGACAAAAGAGTGTACGGGTTTGGCACCACAGGGTGGATAGGCAAAACAATTTGGTTGATAAGGCGCAGATCCTGAACTAACTTGTAAGGCTTGTCTGGTTTTAGGACAGGTAAAATGGGGGAATTGTACGGAGAGTTTATAGGCTTTAAAAGGCCATGCTGTAGCAGGCGAGTGATAACAAGCTTTAATCTTTTTAAAGCGTGCTGCGGGATGGGATATTGGCATTGAGTGGGGTAAGGGTGATTAGGTTTTAATGAGATGGTAAGGGGTGCATGACCGGTCACCAAGGAGGGAGTAGAGGTATCTTATACTTGTGGGTTAAGGTGGGGGGATACAAGAGGAGGATGCAAAGGAGGCTTTGGATTGGGAAGAAGGGCATCAATGAGATGCAGCTGTAGTCCAGGAACAGTCAGGGAAGCAGATAATTTAGTTAAAGTGTCTCAGCCTAATAAGGGAACTGGGCAGGTGGGGATAACTAAAAACGAGTGCTTAAAAGAGTATTGTCTAAATTGGCACCAGAGTTGGGGAGTTTTAAGAGGTTTAGAAGCCTGGCCGTCAATACCCACAACAGTTATGGAGGCAAGGGAAACAGGCCCTTGAAAAGAAGGTAATGTGGAGTGGGTAGCCTCCATATTGATTAAGAAGGGGACGGGCTTACCTTCCACTGTGAGAGTTACCTGAAGCTCGGCGTCCGTGATGGTCTAGGGGGCTTCTGAGGCGATCGGGCAGTGTCAGTCTTCAGCCGCTAAGCCGAGAAGATCTGGGAAGGAGTCAGTCAGAGAGCCTTGGGCCAGAGTTCCAGGGGTTCTGGGAACGGCTGCCAGGTGAGTTGAACAGTCTGATTTTCAGTGGGGTCCCGCACAGATGGGACGCGGCTTAGGAGGAATCCCGGGCTGCGGGCATTCCTTGGCCCAGTGGCCAGATTTCTGGCATGTGTAGCAAGCTCCTGGGGGAGGCAGCTCTGGAGGAACGCCTGGCTGCTGCGGTTCAGGCGTTTGGAAGTTCTTGTGTGCTGGAGATGTGGCTGGGGTTTGTCTCACAGTGGAGGCAAGGAATTGCAACTTTTTTCTGTTATTGTACACCTTGAAGGTTAGGTTAATTAAGTCCTGTTGTGGGGTTTGAGGGCCAGATTCCAATTTTTGGAGTTTTATTTAATGTCGGGAGCAGATTGGGTAATAAAATGTATATTGAGAATAAGACGGCCTTTTGACCTTTTAGGGTCTAGGGCTGTAAAGCGTCTCAGGGTTGCTGCCAAACGAGCCGTTAACTGGGCTGGATTTTTATATTTGACAAAAAAGAGCCTAAACGCTTCTGATTCGGGATAAAGAAAAAGGAGCATTAACCTTGACTATGCCTTTGGCTCCAGCCACCTTTTTAAGAGTAAATTGCTGGGCAGGTGGGGGAGGGTTAGTCATGGAACGAAACTGTAAGCTGGACCAGGTGTGAGGAGGGGAGGTGATGAAAAGATTATAGGGTGGAGGAGCAGAGGCTGAGGAAGAATTGGGACTTAGCTTGGGCTGGCGAAGAGCAGCCTGGGGAGGAAGGGAGAGGTCAGATGGGTCTGTAGAAAAGGAAGATTAGAAAGACTCAGCGATGCTTGGGGTTGGTACTGAGGGGACAGGCGGGAGGGAAAGAAGGAAGATTTGGGACAAGTTGCACTGGGCACAGAGACTAGGAAGGGACTGATGTGTAAAAGAATGCCTGGATGTCAGGCACCTCAGATCATTTGCCTATTTTATGACAAGAATTATTTAGATTTTGCAGGATGGAAAAATTCAAAGTGCCATTTTCTGGCTATTTGGAACTACTGTCAAGTTTGTATTGGGTTCAAGCAGCATTGCAGAAGAAAATAAGGCATTTAGGTTTTAGATCAGGTGTGAGTTGAAGAGGTTTTAACTTTTTGAGAACACAGGCCAAGGGAGTAGAAGGAGGAATGGAGGGTGGAAGGTTGCCCATAGTGAAGGAAGCAAGCCTAGAGAAAAGAGAGAGTAGAGAAACGGAGGGAAGGGGTTCGGGGAGTTCTTACCTTCCAGAAAAGTGGGAAAAGGGGTTGGGGCACAGAGATAAGAGGTCAGGGTGTGGAAATAAGGGATTGGGGTGCAGAGATAAGAGGTTGGGGTGCAGAAATAAGGGATTGGGGTGCAGAGATAAGAGGTTGGGGCACGGAAATAATGGATTGCGGTGCAGAGATAAGAGGTTGGGGTGCAGAAATAAGGGATTGGGGATTCTTGCCCCCTAGAAAAGCGGGACTTGCCACTAAGGGTGAAGGAGAAGGGGTTGAGGGGTACTTGCCCCTCTCCCAGAAAAGCGGGACTTGCCGCTAAGGGTGAAGGAGAAAGGGTTGAGGGGTACTCGCCCCTCTCCCAGAAAAGCAGAGAAGGGGTAGAGACAAGGAGAGAAGGGGTTGAGGTACTTGCCCCTTCCCCAGAAAAGTGGGACTTGCCGCTAAGGGTGAAGGACCAAGGCAGGCGTCCCTGCGTGGTCTGACACCCTTGAAACGTGGGTGTATAATCAGAGAGGCGTCCCTGCAATGATTAAACACCAAGGGAAGGCTGCCTTCCCAGTCTGTGACCGGCACCGGAGTTTTGGGTCCACGGATAAAATGTGTCTCCTTTGTCTCTCCCAGAAAATGAAAGGAATTGAAATTAAGAGAAGGGAGAGATTGAAGAGTGGAAAGGAGAAAGTGGTTGAGGGACAGTGAGAGAGGTTGGAGAAGAGAGTAAGAAGAGGCCGCTTACCTGATTTAAAATTGGTGAGATGTTCCTTGGGCTGGTCGGTCTGAGGACCTGAGGTCGCAGGTGGATCTTTCTCATGGAGCAAAGAACAGGAGGACAGGGGATTGATCTCCCAAGGGAGGTCCCCAGATCCGAGTCACGGTACCAAATTTCATGCGCGTCCGTGTGAAGAGACCACCAAACAGGCTTTGTGTGAGCAACATGGCTGTTTATTTCACCTGGGTGCAGGCGGGCTGAGTCCGAAAAGAGAGTCAGCGAATGGAGATAGGGGTGGGGCTGTTTTATAGGATTTGGGTAGGTAAAGGAAAATTACAGTCAAAGGGGGGTTCTCTGGCGGGCAGGAGTGGGGGTCGCAAGGTGCTCAGTGGGGGTGCTTTCTGAGCCAGGATGAGCCAGGAAAAGGACTTTCACAAGGTAATGTTATCACTTAAGGCAAGGACCGGCCATTTACACTTCTTTTGTGGTGGAATGTCATCAGTTAAGGTGGGGCAAGGCATATTCACTTCTTTTGTGATTCTTCAGTTACTTCAGGCCATTTGGGCGTATATAGGTGCAAGTCACAGGGGATGCGATGGCTTGGCTTGGGCTCAGAGGCCTGACATAATTTAACTTGTAAGTAGTTCTTTTTGGAATTTAAATTATTCTGAGACAGACATTATCTTGTGAAGGGATATTTTCAGGTGTGGTTACATTCTTGGTCTTTTTTTTTCTGTATTGATAATGAGATAACAGGGAAGGAAAGAAAAGACAATTGTTCACCTTAGTAGGTCCAGCTTTTAGTCAAATAAAGGAACTTCAGATAACAACTTCATTCTAGTCTAAGGGAGAGAGGCATGGGGTTGGGGGATCGGGGCGATCAGAAAGACCTTGAGGATTCTTTTTCAATTCAGCATGTATAAAGTGCCATATTTTGGGGTATTGATTTCTGAGCCCCAACAACACCTTACCAATTATATAAGAATAAAAATCTGTCTTGTGTATTGTCCAGCCATTGCCAGTTACTTTGTAGGTCCACAACAGGGAATATTTTGTAGTTTTGTTAGGTATAAATTTGAATTATATTTGTCCTTCATTGTATGCATGAGGGAGTAAGTAACTTAGTGAGTGAGCCTAGTTATACCTACACACAGATATTACAGGGAGATGTTATTTTCAATTTGCACCTTGCTCTTCATAAGTCTTTTTGTTGTTTTGAATTTGGAGATTGTCAAGAATGTCACTGGTCTGCTCTACAGTTACACACCTGTAACATGAAAACCTGCTGACTCAGTAGGTACTTTGTGATCTTGGATCTTTAAGTGCATTAGAGTGAGTAATGATAATACTAGAGATGTTGAAGGTAGAGTGGATACTGATCCTGTTTTGGGATTTTTGGGGGCGTTGATGGATCTGTCAAAAGTTTTAATAAGTCCTCATTGTCAACAAAAAGAGTCAAACTATGTAAAATATTTGAAGAAATTTATTCTGAGCCAAATATGAGTGACCATGGCCTGTGACACAGCCCTCAGATGGTCCTGAGAACATGTGCCTAAGGTGGTCAGGGTGCAGCTTGGTTTTATACATTTTAGGGAGGCATGAGACATCAATCAAATATGTTTAAGAAATACATTAGTTTGGTCCAGAAACGTGGGACAATTCGAAGCAGGAGTTGGTGTGTGTTGGTGGGGCGGGGGAGTCGGGGAGCTATTTACTAGGCTACAGGTAAATTTAAACTTTCTCTGGTTCACAATTGGTTGAGTTTATCTGCAGACCTGGGATCATAGAAAGGAAATGTTCAGGTTAAGAGGAAAGATTGTGGAGACCAAGGTTCTTTTTAAGTCTTATAGTGGCTACCCTTAGAGATAATAGATGACAAATGTTTTCTATTTAGTTCTTTAAAAGGTGCTAGACTTTTAATCTCTTTGGGATTGGGAGGATCTAGAAGAAAAAAGTGTAGCTATGTTAATAGAGATTCTTTACAGATGCAAATTTTCCTTTACAAAGGACAGCTTTGCAGGGCCATTTCAAGATATAGCAAACAAACATGTTTTGGGGTAAAATATTTTGATTTTCTTCCTTGTCTCCTAATGTTATGCCAGAGTCAGGTTGGAAAGTAAGTCACGATATATAGGGTTAAATAAAACCCATCTGATGAGAATTTATGATTTGTAGGGCATGACTCCCCAGACTCCTTAGATAGGAATTTGGACAAGATAAGAATATCAGAGTTTAGTCCTCATCAGTAAAGCCTTCACTTAACCTTTCACGCTCTTTCTCATGCAAGCAGAACATAATAGATATAAATGTGCAATTACTTGAAACATTCTGGTTACGTTAGCTTTTCAGTAGTCTTAACTTGAATAATACATGAATTAATCCCAGGAGGAAAACTTAAATGTGATTTTAGATACTTGGTGTGGACCAGTTAAAAAAAAAAAAGTAGGAATTCAAAACCCACTGAAATTCTAATAACACATTATTCCCTGTTTGATTCTCTTTACCTAAAATGACTCACAAGGCATTTGTTTATTATAAAAATTGTTCTTGTTTTAGAAATTTTGGAAACATAAAAATCTATAAAGAAAAAACTACAAATATGCCATAATCTCACTTTATTTTCCTGTGTTCTTATTCTTTTACAGAATTGACATTGAACTCCATATGAAATGTTGTGTCTTGTTTTTTTAATATGTTAATTTTTAAAAAAATGACAGATCAAATAAATTGTTAGCATTTAGAGAATTTTGTTATTAAACTACATGGGATATTGCAATATAAGGGAGGGAACTCATAAAACAAGAGCATGGATGAGGAAATAAGATGTCAGAGCTTTGGATTTAGAACTTACTTTTAGGAGTTTCGAAAACATGTAATTGTTTTATATTTCATTGTCAGAGGAGCTATAGGATTAGAAAAGAACCTGAGTTTATCTAGACCAAAGTGTCTCAACTTTTCTTATAAATAAAGACCCTTATTTTTAAATTCTATTTCATTCTACTTGATTCTATTCTATTTGTAGAGCAAAAGATTAGAATTTGCCCCTGGCTTCATAGATGACTTATAATAACTTCTCAGTTGCCTAGAAATCTACCATTTACAGGTTTGTAACTAAATGTCTAGGAGTTTCTCCCTGTACCAGCAAGCAGAACTGCCCTTTATCTAACCTACAAAAAAACGCAAGTAAATAGATATTATTAATATTATTAAGGAAAAAATTCAGGCTAAATTATCAAGTGATCTATTTTCCAGCATCATTAGGTTTGTCTTTCTGATTAGATATGGATCTCACTGAACAACAAATATGAAACAAAAACTCTATGAATAAGGAGCAGTTTGTTCAGTCGTCTATTTGCACATTTAGAAGACAAAGTAACCATTAGAAATGTGTTAATTGTTATGCATTTACTATATGCTTAGAACTCTTCTAAATGCTACATGAGAAGAAAAAAAAACAAAGATAATGTTCTTCATTTATTGACTTCCTAACTCTAAATCCCTAAATCAATTAAAGTAACATTACTCATTTTACAAAAAGTGATAATGGTGCCCTTCATACATTTACTTTTTTTTTTTTTTTAAATGCCAGACTGCACCTGTCCTAGGGTAAAGTAAAATGCAAAGCGTATCTATCCTAGATTTGGCCAACCAGGGAAAATCTTATTCAGGGGCAGAAGGTCAGGAGGGCGTTTCCTTGTAATCACCATATCCCCTAGCTGCTATATATATATATATATATATATAGACGTTCCTAAGAAATGGACGTCGTTAAATCACAAATGCTTCCAGGGGAAGAGCCACAGTAATTCTCATATTTGTTTGTTAAGTTTTTTTTTTTTTTTTTCAACGTCGGTTTCATAAAGGGAATGAAGACTTTGATTTCCAGAGCTGGAGATATTCACCTGCTTTAGAAGTGTGCTGTTACCATTGCAGTTCTAGCTAATGCCTCCTGAAACTTCCTGGAAATAGCTACAGGGACTGATCACATTTTCCAAAATTTAATTTTGTTTGTACTTTTGGTTGGTAGGTTTCAAACTGAAAGGGGAAGCCCAGCCATGAGACTAATTTTAAAAAGGCCTAATGAAATCCTAGTTTTCCAATACATCGTCTGTAAGAATATATATTTTTTTAATTAAAATGTTAAGTGAAGAGTTTTTCTTATTCAAAGCGGTTAATTATTCCAAGGTAAAATGCATCAATTACAATATAGTGGTAGAGAAAAATAACAAAACAATCCTGAATTTATAAATTGAGTTAGGGATTAATAGATTGGATGATTATTTCTAACACCTATTATTGAGTTTTTGTATTCATTGCATGGACCCATTGCTCACTGGGGTCTGTGAGAATGTATACTAAAAAGACAAAGAGATGGTTCCTGCTATCTATAACAGGTTTTTTCTCACTTGATCTCATTCTTACAATGCACATTTTCCTATGTCTAAATAAAACGCTGATTTCTATTTAAATCTGTGTTTGTACATTATCCACCTGCTATCATGCTCTTTCAAGTCATTCACCTCCTGTCTCCCAGGCTCCTTAAGAACATTTTGGGAAGTGGTATTTAAACTCCCCTTTCTTGCTCTCTTTTTACTTTACTACCATTAATTCTCACAACTCACAACTTTAGTCTTCGAAGAAGAAGATAATGTAGCCTTCGAATTTGACTCATTTGACCATCATTTCACCCCATAATCCATATTTACTCTGATGTAGCTTGTACTTCTTCCAACCAGGCTTTCCCGAACGGACAGCTGGTTGGCATTCATCAGCGCTTATTGGCTACCTAATGAAAAGCTGTATTTAATTATCGATTTATCAGGTTGATGAGGGAGGGATTTTTGTCCTAAGTTTATGAGTATGCACAAATACACTGCACCCAACACTGAAAAAATGAGATTGACAGCAATCATTAGTCACATATACTCACAGCCCAGGGAAGGAGGACACTGCACACCACAGGGTCACACAGGGGTTGTGCTCAAGAATAGAGTGAACAACCATGGGTTGTGGAAATCAGGTTTTGCAGTATTAAGAGGGAGGATCCTCCCACAGGATGATGTTCTTGGCTTATTTGAAAAACTGCAGGCTGACAGAGAACCGAAACACACTACTCAGGGATCAGAGGAACAGTGCCTAGTCTCCTTGATAAGGGAGAAGGGGTTGCTTGGCTAAAGGACCTTATCTGAGAAAACAGAGTGAGAAGAGGAACATGTGGTTAAGCATATGAGGCCCTCCCAGTTTTGCTAGATGTCAAGGCAGCACATAATATTGAACCATAATTTTAGGCCTTATACCACAATTGACCCCTCAATGCCTTGACGTCAATTTAAACCTTAGTAATGACTGGGACCCCTAGGGAGTAGGACAAATATCTTCTGAGGAAGTAAAGTAGGCCCTTGACAAAGAGGTAGAAGTGGTAGTAAAAACCTTGAACCTTAATCGTGTATTCTTTAGTAGACAATAAAGGCAATTGAGGAAACTGTGGCATTGGTGTAGGGAGTGCATGTTCCCATGTATTTAGGCTAATCAATGCCTGTGGCAATAGTGACACCCAGACGTGGATACATTTGCCACTTTGTAACTTAAATAAGTGTTGTTTGAGAAGCTGATTATTCTTCAGTTAAGCCAGTTTCCTGGGGCCTATAGGGAAGGTAGATGTTCCATTGAATGTGTTTTTCTAGATGCCAGCATGTGTGTTATAAGAAGTAAAATGAGTGCCTTGGTAACTATTAACAATGCCTGGGCTGGGCGCGGTGGCTCACGCCTGTAATCCCAGCACTTTGGGAGGCCGAGACAGGTGGATCATAAGGTCAGGAGATCGAGACCATCCTGGCTAACACGGTGAAACCCCGTCTCTAGTAAAAACACAAAAAATTTAGCCAGGAGTGGTGGCAGGCACCTGTAGTCCCAGCTACTCAGGAGGCTGAGGCAGAATGGCATGAACCCGGGAGGCGGAGCTTGCAGTGAGCTGAGATCGCGCCACTGCACTCCAGCCTGGGAGTGACAGAGCAAGACTCCGTCTCAAAAAAAAAAAAAAAAAAAAAAAAAAGACAAAAAAACAATGTCTGGAGCTCTGATGTATATACAGAATTTTCTGGTAAGGCCTTGTGTTGTGGCCTTAGTATATGTAGAGATATCAATTACCTTGACTTATATTTTGGGCATCTGTGAGGCAAGAGCTTCTTTATTCCAAAGGGGAAAACTCTTAGGCAATGGCCCAAGAGTTTATAAAAAAATTACAGGTGGGCCCATTTGCTGAACAGAGCATCCAGTGCTAAGGTGACTGAAGTGTGGCCAATTGTGCTGATCATTGGGTTTGGTCCTCCATCAGAAATGGCCTGGTTAAGAGATGAAAAGGCAGAAACTCTCTATGAAGATCTGTCATCTATATGGTGGCAATATTGTCCATAAAGTGTATGAACTTCCATTGTTGTTCACTCAGTTGATCCCAAGGGAGTCTCCAAGCAGTAAAGGGGCTTGGGAGAGAAATGACCTCTTTTAGCACCATGACATTTGGCAAAGGACTTATCAGTCCCCCTGCGGGGGAGGCCACCTTCTCCTGCAAGTGGGACATACCATAGGGCCCAGGTTTTGCTCCATTCTGTAGCAAGGAGGCCTTGGTAACCAAGTCAAGCTTTCATGATATTGCTTTTATAGCCCAAGGTATAATTGACAGCTTAGCATGAAGGGTCATAAGTTCAGGGTCTGTGAAAGTCTCTGTTTTTAAAAGAGATCAGCAGGTGGCCAGCAATTGTTTTTATTAGTAATGGCTTTTCAGAGAAATAAAACCAATATATATAATCTCCTATTATGTATCAAGAAATAGATTTATTATAAGACGTTGCCCCATGAAATTATAGGCTCTGAAAAGTCCCACAATTTACTGTCTTCAAATTGAAGGCCCAGGAAAGCCAGTGATATAGTTTGAAGGCCTGAGAGCCAGACAGACAATGGTGTAGATTCCAGTTAAGATCTGCAAACCAGAGAGCCAGGAGTGCCAAGGGCAGGAGAAAATCAATGTTCAACTCATGCAATCAGAGAGGGGGTGAAGTTTTTTTTTTTTCTGTTCAGGTCCTTGACAGTTTGGATGATTTCCACCCATATTGGAGAGAGCCATCTGCTTTACTCAGTCCACTAATTCTAATATTAGTGTCTTCCAGAAATGTCCTTACACCTAGAAATAATGGGCCAGGCACCGTGGATCATGCCTATAGGCCCAGCACTTTGCGAGGCTGAGGGGGGCGGATCACCTGAGATCGGGAGTTCAAGACCAGCCTGACCAACATGGAGAAACCCTGTCTCTATTAAAAATAAAAAAATTAGCCAGGTGTGGTGGTGAATGCCTGTAATCCCAGCTACTCGGGAGGCTGAGGCAGGAGAGTTGCTTGAACCTGGGAGGCGGAGGTTGCAGTGAGCCGAGATCATGCCATTGCACTCCAGCCTGGGCAACAAGACTGAAACTCCATCTCAAAACAAAAACAAAAACAAAAACAAAACAAAAAGCTAATTATCATACTGTTCTAGTGTAGTGCGTGGTCATGGAGGGCAATTTCTTGCATCAGAAGTCTATGGGCAACTTGTGGTTATCATGGTTGGTCCAGAGACTTTAGAAGACATGAGAGGAGGCTGTTAAAGCCTCTAAAATGAGAGAATCACAGGGCCATTAATAGAAATGTCTGTTGTATGGGAATTTGGACAGATTCTAGAGCCTTTATTGGAGAGCGTATCATTCATATTGGGCTGATATGCAAGTAACAGCATAAGTGAGATTAAATGCGATTTTAAAATGAGGAATACGTTGCCTGCAGAACCTCAAAGGCCTAAAAAATGTTGGTCTTGTTTTAACATTGAGGGTATTGAAAGGGTCAATAGTTGTTTCCTGACAGTGTCAGGGATGAAGCAGCCCTTGGTTTACCAAATAATGTTTAGTTATTTAACCAAGGCAGTGTGGCCCTTGCACTATGTAGAGGACAATGGCCCATCTCTTTTTTGTGGACTTATTTGTAAGCCCTGAATAAGTGTATCAAATACATTTTTTCTTCAGAGGATGTTATGTATGTAATGTTATACCTGTGTCATTGGAGGAAGGTGGATGTAGTTAAGATATTGCCTGTAAAGGCAGTAGGTGATGGTAAGGCTACTGAGGTATCCCATGGACATTTAAGTATCATTTCCCTTTGGATATGAAGGCAAATTATGAGCAAAAGACTGTTGAAAGAGGTACTAATCAGAACATATTCGCCAAATATAGTCACAAAATGTTTACCAGTTGATGACTGGACGGATTTAGCAATTTTGGTAATATTAAGTATCACATATGGAGGCATTAGTGGATGTGACCACAGCTTGAAGGTTTTGGTAATCCACTGTAAAGAACCACTCATTTTAAGTTTAAGAATAGGCAATTGGGAAGTTAAGAAGAGAAATAGTTGGGATAATCATTCCTTCACGAAATACAATAGGTCTTGTATAGTAGATTTTGATCCTCGAAGGCCCTGTTTTAATTTATATTGGGCCATATTAACTATTGTAATTGAGGATATGGTCCATGGAGTCCCCTTTTTTTAAGCCAATTTGTGCCAAAGACTTAATTTAGTTTTAGTTTATTTCTCATTGTGTCAGAGTGTCTGTGCCCACTATGAATTTGTCCCAAAATGAGGCCAATGGGTGCTATGATGATGGGGAATTTAGGCAAATCACTAGCTTCAATGGTTAAAGAGAAGCATATCTGTTTTCTGTTTTATATTCCATAATTTCCCTAAGATTATGGGTGGGGTGGCATATTCAAATTTAGTGAGATCTATGGGTATAACTAATCTGAACTCCAGTATTGATTAAGGCAATTAAGCCCTGGCAATTGGTGTACTGCAGCAGATATTACAGTTAATTCAGAACCTATGTTGCATAGGTGTAAAAGCCAATTAGCACTCTTATTTTCACTGTATAAATTTTTGTGGTACATTTTGAACTTCTAATTGGGTCAACTTGTGGACATTTATTTCAGTTCTATATTTTATCCCCTGTATTCTGGTTTCTTTCTTTATTTCCTATTCCTTGCATCATCCTCTCACCCTCACCCTGTACCACCTATGCACATTGATTATACTTCAGGAAGTGTCTCCTCTATTCTGCCTTTATTTATAAATTTCTTTCTCCAGAGAGCCTCAAATCAATATTGTCAGGGTTAGGGGTCTTCCCCATGTCAGTAGTTGTTTCATGGGGTTTACGAGGCCCATGCTTGAATGAGGTTGGAGTTAAACTCTTTATTCAAACCTGACTCAAGCTTGGGATATTTAAGCCTCATAAAGCAACTATTAACACGGGGAAGGTTTGAGTTAAGCTCTTTACTTTACAATGGCGCAGTGGGTATTTTCTCCTATAAACCCTGAGTATCAGGAACTTTGTTGTTATAGAGCCATAGGTGGCAGCAGCAGAGGTATTTAAAGATCCTGGTGAGTTGTCTGCTATTAAGAGTGTGGACTTCAGCATACTAATTTACCTCCTTTTCTCTCTGTAAAAATTTCTTCAGACTGTTTTGGATTTTTAGCCACATGAAGTGACAGCTTTCAGTTTCTGTCTCCGTCTAATCACCCATAGTGCAGACTTTCTGGTTGGTTACAGGGAAAAGTTCGAGCGCAGTGGCTCACATCATAGGCTGCCTACTCCTTCTCCTTCAAGGAGTGTCTGTCAATCTTCCCAAGGTGAGGGTCCACATCCAGTAAAGTAATTTTATCTATGGCCTAGGTGGGAGTCGTCAAGCCTCGTGATCACAATATTAATGCTTTAGCATGCTGGTAAGCAGCAGTGCTAAGCAAAGTCCAGCCGTATTGGCTAGGTGTTTTTCATTGGGAGAGTAATTAAGTTACCTTGCTTAGTGTTTTTGAAGGCACTGGTACCAAATACTTCTCCTTTACTTTTGTCATCAATACCTGGGCAATGAACTGCCATGAATGTTCACCGTGATATCTTTGAGGGTCAGGAGAGCAGCAAGAGAAGCAGCAGCACAGGAGATGGGTAAGGCTGCCTCTTTGCTTGAGCAACAAAAACTGTTGTTAGGCAACTGGGATGCCATAGTTAATTGTACCCTGGGATGGTAGTCTTCTTCTTTTCCACTAACCTCACAAAGGGCCATTCTCAGGTCCATTGTAAGGATGCGCAATGACAAACAATGTCTATATAGTGGTGGTCGTGGGGCTAGACACAGTGCTCAGAAAGCTCTAACCTGTCTATTGGTAAGCAGGACTCAAGCACTGACTGGTTGAGACATGGAGCTGTCAATGATTTTACATGCAAGGGCCTCAGAGACCATGTGTCAAACACAGGCTAAATCCCATAATATGTCATGTTGGGATATAGTCAACTAATAGTAATTTTTATCTTGGGGACACAAGAGCTTTGTAGGGTAGAAAGAAAGAGCAACATCCAACAAATACAACAAAGTGCTGCTTATGCAAAAGTGCAAGCCCACCAGCAGTTGGCAATTTCATCCCAGGTGGTCTTTACCATATCATGGAGCCAGTTAGACAAAAAAAACTTTGGTAAAGCTGACCAGGTGTCCCTGGTCATAGTTGGGCCATTCTGTTGATGATGACAATTGTTTCGGTTGTTTTCTATTCACCCCTTTGATGACAGAGGGCTACTTGTCTTATAGTTCAGAGAATTGCCAAACACATAACAACAGAAGCAGGGCAGATGAGATTAACAGCAGTTTAATAATGACATATACTCACTGCCCCAGGGAGGAGGGCATAGCATGCTGTGCAGGGTTACAGTGGGGGTTGCACTTAGGAAGAGTGAAAAAACATGGGCTATGGGAGGCAGGCTTTGTATAATAGCATCAAGATTGTGAAATGATCCTTAGTACCTTCAGGAAAATGTGATTGTCATGTTTGAATAGTTACACAAGCTGTCAGTGAACTGAAACTGACTATTCAGAGATAAGTAGAAACTGTACCTGGTCCATTTGATAAGGAGGGTTGTTTAGCTTGGAGGCCTTAATTGTGGGAGAAGAGTTGGGAGAGGAAGTTGCATTTGAGTCACTTGAAGCTGTCCAAGTTTCACCAGATGTCAAGGCAGCACATAATATCAGGCCTCAGTGTTAGGCCTTACACTACGTGGTGTAAGCAACCAAAGTTGGCAATGGAAAGAGAAAAGGTGAACTAAGGAACTGTGAAAGGAGACTATTGACCTGAGAATTGACTTGGTGGGCAGTTAAAGGCCTGTGCTCAACAATACTCTTGTGGGTATTAACTAAACTTCATTTGTCCTATCCAGGCAGGCATTTGGGCTGGTTGTGGAGTTAGATACAACTGTCCTCCTTTCGCTGGACCAACTGTGGCCATTAAATTAAGTGGGCTCAGAAATACAGCATTTAGTCATGAAATTGAAATCGATAGCCCAGCACCTAATCTAATAGGGACACTGAATTAAATGAATTGGTCTTTTAAGGAATTAAGTTTTGGTACCCACTCATTTGGGTACCACTTTTTTTTGCAACTTTCTCTCCCTGGCATAATGTCCATAATCTGTAACCCATATCTAAATTGAATAAGGGGTAAGTGGAGTTCATCATATCTACCAGCTTTAGATATGAGTTACTCTTTAGCTATGAGTTACTCTTTAGATATGAGTTACTCTGTAATATTAAAGCTGGTAGATATTATTAACTCCACTTCTTATTCCATGTTACAGTCCCATCTCTTTTCTCCTCTGAGCAGTCTCTCTGGGCCTCCTGAAGTCACAATTAGCTAAATTTAGGAGCCAATTTGGGCTGATGTGTTAATAAGAAAAGGCAATAGGTCCTATCTCCCTTCCCAAAGGGCATATGTGCATGTAAATGGTGCTTGGAAGAGCACTTTCTTTAACTCTGCTAATTAGATAAAAAATGAGTCCTACTACTCAGTGGCTAAATACCCAGACTACGGTCTTAAGCTATTGGATTCAGATCTGGATCTATAATTGCTCTTATGACCTTAGACACACTACTTACTCCTTTGTGTGCTCTGGTTTCCACATATGCAAAGTGAGAGTAATAATAGCTAACATTTATTAAGCACTTAGTATGTGCAGAGGCTATACATGTATAATCTCATTTAATCCTCGTAACACTTCTATGAGATAGGTATCCTTATTTTCACATATGAGAAAACTATTATTATTTTATCTATTCTCAAGATCTTAGAATAATTTTACCTAGCATTTATTGATTTTTTCTTTTTCCCAGATCTTGGAGATTTATTTATTTATTTATTTATTTACTTACTTACTTTTGTTTTAGGTTCAGGGGTACATGTGAAGGTTTGTTATATAGATAAACTCATGTCATGGGGGTTTGGTGTACAGATTATTTCATCACCCAAGTATTAACCCTAGTACCCAATAGTTATTTTTTCTAATTCTCTCCATCCTCTCACCCTCTACCCTCAAGTAGACCTCAGTGTCTTTTGTTCCCTTCTTTGTGTTCATGAGTTCTCATCATTTAGCTCTCACTTATAAGCGAGAACCTGTGATATTTGGTTTTCTGTTCCTGTGTTAGTTTGTTAAGGATAATAGCCTCTAATGCCATCCATGTTCCTTCAAAATCCACTAAGTAGCATTTATTAAACACTTATTATGTTCTAACCATTATGCTAAGTGCTTTATACACATCTTCTCATTTAATCTTCATAACTGCTGAATACATTTTCTGAATTATATAACAAGTGAATTATTCTAGTCTCAGTTTCTCCATTAGCAGATCAGGGATAATAGTAGTACTAACCTTATAAAGTTGGGATAGAAATTTTACAACCTCAAAAAGCTGTTGTGAAGGTAAAATGAGGTAATATGGGTAAAGTATAGCTTAAGCACATAGTATGTGCTGCATAAATAGTAGTTATTATTTTAATTCTATGCTTTACTTTCTCTGGGCATCTTAGTTCAGGTTGCTGTAGCAGAATAGCATATATTGGGTGGCTTATAAACAACAAACATTTATTTTTCACAGTTCTGGAGGCTGGGAAGACCAAGATAAAGACACCAGCAAATTTGGTGTCTGATGAGGGCCCATGTCCTCATCCATTGCTATTTTCTGACTGTAACCTTACATAAGAAAGAGCAAGGGAACTCTTTTGCACCTTTTTAATAAGGGCACTAATCCCACACATGAGGGCTCCACCCTCATGGCCTAATCACTTCCCAAAGGTGCCATCTCCTAACACCATCGCCTTGGGGTTTAAGATTTCCACATATGAATTTTGAGGGGACACAAACATTCAGAATGTAGCATTGGGTGCAAACTGAATGTGACAATGATTACTTACTCACCTCCACTTCTTGCACAGGACATTTTATTTTTCCACTGCCTACCTCTGTACAGACAAGCATTCCTCTGGAATGCTTATTAATCTGAAAGAGGGGCCACACCTCACAACATCCACATGAACCCTTCACTTGTACAGTAGCTGCTGCGTTTTCAGTAATGGATGCAATTTTTATTTAGTAGTAAACTTTATATAAAATAACTGAAGGTAAACATCTTCTGAGTATTCTAAGAACGAGTTATGGCCCTAGGACAATGTTGATGCAAACATTTATCGGACCTACTGTAAGATATGACTCATGGAGTCAAATATGCTTGCTGTGTGTCAGATACCACAGTAAGATGTAGGACATAATAAGATGTATTTCTCTTCTATTCCTTTCACCCATCCTTTGAACTGGGTATTCACTTTCTACTTTGCAGAGCATAAAATGTAGACTTAGCTAGATTAAGTCACTTGCCTGACATCATAAAGTTTGTAAGTGGCTAGTAATTATATCAGACTCCAAAAGCTGAAGTGACCACTTTTCTTTCCTATCCTTCCAGTCTTTATGTGATTTAAATCTACTTTCCTATATATAGCACGTGCCAGTATAAACTCATAAATAAAATAAAACTTTTATCTTCTTTACAAAATAAAGGTATTAAAAAAGTTTCGTTCTCAAACATTGACAGAGAATACTGTCAGGATTCATTTTCAGGACTATGAATTATGTATCACAAAATCACAGGTTTTTGTTGTTATTCTATATTAAGATTTAATTTATTATGTCTTAAAGAGTCTTCTAAGTGGACCCTTAGGCTTATGAAATAATCTTTGAAAAGATAGTTTTATGTTTAAATATGTTTGGAAAATTCTTCATACTATATTTCTTATTGAAGTTTAACAGTATATATTAACGTTTTAAAATATTTAAGAAATCTTTCAGTAAAAGAATATGTTTTACTGTATGTGATTTGAAATATACTTAGACATGGAAACATTTTTTTCACATAATACCTTTAGTATCCCAAAGAATCTGTGTTGTGAATAACATATTTTGGAAAGGATTTACCTAATGTCATAGCAACAGTAAGGTATTTCTTGGGAAGAAAGAAGACTGATGCAGAAAATAACTATAGACTGTGATTCCTATAGGGAGATTTTGATTGGGAATAAGTTGAGCATATACTGTTTTCCTAATGTAGCTGTGCTCTCTTTACTGGCACCAATTTCTCCTAGTATGAAGAGGAATAATTACAAGTTATCTTCCATTGTGGCTAGAGAACATATTTTGTATAATTTTAATTCTTTTAAATTCATTGGATTGTGTTTTATTGTCTCACATATGATCTATCTGGGAGAATGCTCCTTGTGTACTTGAGAAGAATGTGTATTCTGCTGTTATTGGGTGAAATGTTCTATAGATATCTGTTAAGTATGATTAGTTTTAGTGTTGTTCAAATATTTTATTTCCTTGTTGATCTTCTTTCTAGTTATTCTACCCATTATTAAAAGTGAGGTATTTAAATCTCCAACTAGTTTTCTCTCATTCTCCCTTCAATTACATTAAGTTTTGCTTCATCTATTTTGGACCCTGTTGTTTGGTGCATATGTGTTTATAATTTTTATATCTTCTTGATAGAGTAACCCTTTTATCATGATAAAATATCCTTCTTTATCTCTATTAACAAGTTGTATCTTAAAATAGTTTTTATCTGTTATTAGTATAGCAGCTCCAACTATTTTCTGGTTACTGTTTTCCTAGTACATTGTTTTCCATCCTTTTACCTTCAAACTATTTGTCTTTGAATTTAAATTGTATATCTTGTAGACAGCAAATAGTTAAATAATGTATTTTTAAAAAAATCCTTTCTGCCAAGCCCTACCTTTTAATTAGACTGTTTAATCCATTTTCATTTAATGCAATTACTGATAAATGAGGATTTATGTCTACCATTTGACTACTTTTAAAAATTTTATGTCTTTTCCCCCTTTCTCCATTTCTGCCTTCTTTTGTGTTAAATAGGTATTTTCTGTTGTACTGTTTTAAATTTCCTTTTCATTTCTTTTGCTATATGTATTTTTTTACTTAATTTTTTTAATTTTGAAAATTTTCTTTAAAATCAGCAAATTAGTGTATTCCTACCCTGTTCCCCACTGCTACTCTGAGTTGATTTTCTATTCCCTCCCATGCCTGCTACACCTATGTCACAGAGAGAAAGACAAAATTTCTTCATTCCAGGTTGGGCCACTACAAAACTTGCAACATTTCCCACAACTTGGTGTGCAATTGGACAAGTGTTGATATTAAGTCCAATGTCTGGGCTTCCTCAATGACAGTTTCTATTGAATGCTTTTTTTCATGTTCCTGGGTTATATTTTCTTGTTTCTTTGCATGTCATTTTTTAAAATAAAAAACTAGAAATTTGAAATATGATAATGTAGCAGCTCTTGATATCAGATTTTCCACAGTTCCCAGGTTTTTTACTTTTTGCTGTTAGTCATTGTTCTTTGCTTGCTTAGCTACTTTTATGAACTAATTTTCAAAAGTCTACATCTTGTTGTATGTGGCCACTAAAGTCTCTGCCCAGTTAGATTAGTGGTCAGTTATTGTACCAAGAGCTTCTTAAATGCCTGCAAAATATACGTTTCTCAGTCTTTGCCAAGGAGCTCTGTATGTTTGTTGAGTCATGCCTTCAACACTCAGCTAAGCAGTTGAAAAGTCTGCTTTAATCTCCATTTCCTACTTGTACAGAGCCTCAACATCAACCAGTGGTGAGAAATAGGGTATTTTCAGATGTTTCTTGAGTATGCACACAGCCCTGAGCATGCACACAACCCTACCCACATGGACTTCTAGAGTCTCAGAAACGTGTCATAACTTTTCAAAGTTCCTATGCACATCTCATATTTTTCTTTAAACCTTTTTGGATAATCTATTATTTACCCCAACTGTTATCCTCTGTTCTTGACAACCCCAATGTTAAACAATTTCTGTAATTATTTTTGACCAAGCCACCTAAGGAAATTGATTTCATATTTTGTAAGCTCCTAAAAGGAAGATATCTTGTGAGTAGGAACTTTGGAAGATTAAACAACAGGTAGAAGAATAATAAGTCTCTTGGAATGGGGCTTAAAATGATCTCCAATTCCATGTACCTCTTCCAGTGCCTGCCAAGCTGCTGGGTTTTACTATGATTGTGAGATGGCAGTTTTCAATAGTAGTGCTGATCTGGGAAGGGGCAGATTAGACTAGAGTAAGTTAAAATACCATGAAACTTGCTGTTCTTACTGTTTTATTGAATATATATGACAAGAATTGCTATAAGCTGTTGGTAAATTCCCAGAGTTGTGAAAAAGTTGTCTTGACAACATTTTGTCAGTGTTCTCATTTCTTTATGGAGGTGATTTCATTGGAGGTTTGTGCACTGTAATTTTTGCTAATATCACCAGACTATATGATCTTTACCTTTTAGACCTGTTAGTATATGCAACTGAGACAACTGGCAATACATTGCATAAGAATGTTTTGTGGCCTTTTAAATTTGCCTAATATTCTTTTGACATGAGTATGAAATGTAGAATTGTCATGGGGCTGTTTGTTAACTCTAGAATAAATAATCATTTACTTTAGCTTTGCAAGTAAGTATCAAACACTGAAGGTCTATAAATTGAAATTAAAGTGACAGAATTTTCATTACCATAATATCTTACCATAAGGCTAGGTTCTCAAGACTAGATAGCTACATCTGCAGAATTTAGATTTCTAAGGCTTAAAACATGAAATCACAAGAACTAATTTGGAGAACATTATGCTGTAATTACCTCAAGATGATTTGTTAAGAGTTAGCAATGTCCACATATAGTATCTATAAATGAACAGATAATTGATTGGTTAAAATATGTTCTATATTTGTAATCTATAAAAAGGAAGGAGAAGTTTTTTTTACATTACAATACAAAAAGATCTTGGCATCACTCCTACACTGGTAATTTTATTATAAATTCAACTATGATTTTATGAATTATTAGAAAAAATAAAATAAAATTCCATAGTTGGATGATATTATTGAAAATATTGAATTTGAATGTGAATAAGAAAAACATTTTTCGAGATGTTAATAATTGCTTGTAGGAACTAATGGATCAGATCTGTCTCATAGAAAGTAAAACAAAAATATAGGTAGTCAGATGTCTGCAATTTACTTAGAGTAAATAATCGGACTTGACACCTCATCTTATTTGACGTGCACAGTAAAACAAAGGCATTGTTCTCCCGTGAAACCGATACTTAAGCTATATATACAATTTTTTAAAAGATGAGACCATTATTGTTTACCAACAGCAATGTCATTAAAAATGAATACACCCTTAAAAGAGAAGTGGCCATATTTCTTACCTAGCTGAAGACTTAAAGAAAAAAAAAAGCTTACCATCAATATGTTTTTTCCTGTTGTAACACCACACATTGCTGTGTTACAAATAGGATTAAAGTATCCTGTATTGATTGCTTTTGTTTTCGAGACAAATGTTTAGTGAATGATATACAGGTTACCCATTCCTTCCATTATGCTCCTGGAATCAAATAAACTGAGTATATGAGTTATGAAAGTAAAACTATGTAAAGAAAAATGAATAAATGCATGAGAGTTGTGGTAATTATCTATATGTCAAAATTGGAGTTTTAACAATGTAAAGGAAAAAATTGCCTTTATTAGAGAAGTTTGTAGAGAAACATTCACATTCATTGTTAAACAATCAGTACTGGTAAGTATTGTGCAGTCCGTAAAAGTTTTTTTCCCCCCTGTGGGCCAACAGTCTCCTTTCTAGATCCCTTCATCTCCCTGTTATCTATTTCTCCAGGGTTTTCAACTGGATTCCTCATTCTTCTTGATAGAGAAAAATAAATAGATGAATATTCTTACCTCTAAGACATTGGGAAATTTTAGTTCTCCCTTCCCAGGATGCTTGCATCTTAAGCAAATGGATATTTAACAGTGGGACTTCTGATATTCGTAGCCAACAAGCAGAGGAAAATGATTTTTTCAGGTGGTTTCTTTCCCAACCTCTTCAAATTTCAGTGCACAGTATCGCCTCCTACCCCAATTTATAAGAATCTACAGGTTTCAAAGAGAATATCTTTTACAAAAGATATATGGATATGGGCCCCAGGAAATTATGGAATGCATGTTGAACTAAAATAGACAAATTTGTGGGAAGTCATTTCTAAAGTGTGATAATTGTACAATAAAATAACAGGTGTTCTAACAACATGAGCAGAGTTTATCCCTAGAATATTCTGGAAGATATTTCAAAAGCAATTAATAGGTTGTGACATTTGTCAAATAATTTTCCAAAACAGTAAGGAGAAAAAGAATATTAAAAATAATCACTTGCCTTTAGGACTAGTATTAAACATTCTATAGTTTTAGCTTTTAAGCAAAGAAATAAAGATAATATTTATGATTTTACGATAAATGTGATTAACCCAAAACATTGTAATAAAAGTGTGAATACTATATCTACTTAAACAGTTGACAGTGTCTTTTGCTTAGAAGAACGTTTTGTAAACTCTGGTCCATATACTTGAATATTTCCCAAAAAGTAGTTTTTCCAAGTTCTGTCAGACGACTAATTCAAATTGCCACAATTTATACATTTTTACACTTTCTACTTTGCTAAAGTTAGATTTATTAAAGTATAATTTACTTGTAGTAAAAGTCTACCCATTTAAATATATAATTCAATTTGTTTGAGTAACAGGTAGCCATGCTTGTTGGTCACGTAACCATGATCATCATGTAACCACCACTGAAATTAAGTTATAGAGTATTTTCATCACTGGAAAAGTTTTCTTCATTCCCCTTTGTAAGTAATAACCTCACCTACTTGAGCCCCTGATCTGATTTCTGTCTCTATAATTTTACATCTTCAGAAGGTAATATTAATGGAATGATACCTTGTGTAAATTTTTGTTTCTGGCTTCTTTCTTTTCGCATAATGCTTTTGAGATTCATCATTGTCATTGCATGAATCAGTAGTTTGTTTGATTTTTTTAAGTAGTATCCTGTTTTATTAATGCATCACAGTTTGTGCATTCATTCAACAACTGAACAACACTGGGTTATTCCCAGTTCGTAAGAGGCTATGTAGAGATTCTAACATAAGTCTTTGTGTGGGCATATGGATAAATACACAGGACAAGGACTGCTGGGCAGTATGGTGAATATGACTATGTTTTACTTTGTAAGAATATTCCAAGCTCTTTTCCATAATATTTTTACTATCACATATTTCCATCAACAATACATGAGAGTTTCAATTGCTCTACATTCTCACCAGCACTTGGTATTGTCAGTTTTTATAAAAATAAGCCAATAAGTTCTTAAGGTTTATATTTGTATTTAACCAATGACTAATGATGGTGAGCATGTTTTCATATGGATTTTGGCCATCTATATCTTTTCTTTGATGAAGTGTCTATTCAAATATTTTGCCTATTTTTATTGGGCTTTTTGAAAATCATTGAAGTGCACAAATTAGTAATCTATTTCAGATCTAAGTCCTTTATTATAAATGTATTTCCAAGTATTTTATCCCAGTATGTGGCTTGTCATTTTGCTTTTTATTGTCATCTTTCAAAGAGTAGACGTTTAAAATTCAACAAATCACACACCGGGGCCTGTTGTGGGGTGTGGGGAGGGGGAAGGATAGCATTAGGAGATATATCTAATGTTAAATGACGAGTTAATGGGTGCAGCACACCAACGTGGCACATGTATACATATGTAACAAACCTGCACGTTGTGCACATGTACCCTAAAACTTAAAGTATAATACAAAAATGAAAAAAGAAAAATAAAGTCATATGTCCATAAAAAGACTTGTCAAAAAATGACCATAGGAGGCTTATTTGTAATAACCTAATACTGTAAATATTCCAGGTGTACATCAAGAGTAGGATAGGTAAACCCACCGTGTTAATCTATATAATGGGATATGATCCAACAATAAAAAATAATAATAATAAAATAAAAATAAAATTCAACAAATATTTCTTCCAGCAATTGCACTTTTTGTGACTTTTCTGAGAGATCATTACCTAACTTAAGGTCACAAAGATTTTCTTCTATGTTTACGCTAAAGGTTTTGTAGTTTTTGGTCTCATATTTAGGTTTATGAACCATATTGAGTTAAATTTCATAGATGGTACAAAGTAAGGAAGTGAGGCCTGAGGTTTTTTTTTCAGTATGAATATTCAGTTCTTCTAGAATAATTTGTTCATAAGCCTATCCATTCTTCATTGAATATTTTGTAAACTTTATCGATAAGCAATTGACCATATATATGTGAGTCTATTTCTGGACTTTATTCCATTGATTTATATGTCTGTCCTCATGCCAACACCACACTATCTTGATTACTATACTTTCATAGGAAGTTTTAAATCAGGTACTATGAGCCCTCCACTTTGTTTTTCTTTATAATTTCTGTTTTGGCTATTCTAGGTTCTTTACTTTTCCATATAAATTTTAGAATCAGCTTTTTCATTTCTACCAAAAAAGCCTACTGAGATTTTGTTAGGGATTACATTAGATATATACATCATTTGGGGAAGAGTTGACATCTTAAACACATTGAGTTTTAAGATATACTAACATGATATATATCTCCATTTATATAGATCTTTAATTCTCTTACCTATGTTTCCTTAGTTTTCAGCATGAAAATATTTCACATATTTCTTACACATATCTTTCCTAAAGTATAGCATAAGTTTATTCCATAAAACATGACGTTTTTCATGTTTTTAATGTTATTGTAAAAGGTACTTTTTATTTCATAAATTTGTATTATTTATTTTCCATTGTTTGTGTATAGAAATACAGTACTTTTTGTGTATTGATCCTGTGTCTTGTGATCTATTATATTATTTTTAGTTTCTTTAATGTATATCTTTGATCTTTCCTATTTATGCAATTATGTCATCTTCAAATAAAGAGATTCTTATTTTTTTCTTCTCAATCTACATGTGTTTCATTTTTTTCCTTGCCTATTGCAGTGGCTAGGTCTCATAGTATAATATTGAATAAGAGTGGTGAGAGTGTACATCCTTGACTTGTTCCCACATTTATGGGGAAATCATTAAGCCTTTCACTATGAAGGATGATTTCAGCTGTTAAGTAATATCTCCTGGCAAATATGTGAAACTATCATAGCTCTCATCCAAGGTTGGCCAGAGTGTAAAATTGTGCAAACCTTTGGAAAAGCATCTGGCAGTTTCTTAGAAAGCCAAACTTATAGTCCAGCAATCCTACTCCTAGATATTTACATAAGAGAAATGAAAGAAGTATGTCCAAGGAAAGACTTAGTTAAGAATATTCATATACACTTTATTCATAATGCGTCTAACTAAATTAGAAACACTCCAAATGTCTGCCAATAAGTGAATGGATAAACAAACTATGGCATAGTGATATAATGGAATGCTACTCAAAAACAGAAAGAATGAACTTCTCATATAAGCAACAACATGGATGATTCCATGTACATAAGATTTGAGAACAAGCAATCTAATAGCTGTCTTTTTTGGTTTTGGGGTTAAGAACTGAGTGGTAAGGGTTATTAGGAAATGTTCCAATATGTTTTTATAGGAGTTTGAGTTATGCGACTGTATGCATTTTTCAAAACTCAGAAAATATGCATTTAATATTTGTGCATGTCAATGCTTGTAAATTTTACCTTGTAGGAAATAAAATACAGTTGATGCTTGTGCAACCTGCATTAGAACTGTGGAGATCCACTTATACATGGATTTTTTCCCACCTCTGCCACCCCTGAGACAACAAGACCAACTTCTCCTTTTCCTCCTCCTCCTCTTCCTTATGTGAAGAAGATGAGGATGAGGAACTTTATAATGATCCACTTCCACTTAAAGAATAGTAAATATATTTTCTCTCTCTTATGATTTTCTTAATAATATATTGATGTTTTAAATTTAACTTTAAATATGTAAATACATAAGATGGATTTATGATTGATTAGAAGGATAGATACGTAATACAACAAGCATTAAATGTTAATGGTAAAATCTGAGTGGATGATATACAGGTGTTCATTGCACAATTTTTTCAACCCTTTCGTATGTTGGGAAATTTACATAATAAAACATTTTACAAACCAAGAAAAATAGGTATTTAAAACAACATAGAAAATATCTTGCCAGAATTTAAATTGTGGCACATCTGCACCTGGAATCCTGTGTTATGTTCTGATTACTCCATATTCATTAGGATATTTGGAACAAGAAAAGGTCAGTGAGAGTGACGCTAAAATGGTGTGAATTGATGTGGACTGCCATATGAATAAATAGCAAACCAAGACTATCCAACTTGGAGCAGCAAAAGAAGAAATGATATGTAGTTCACAGCTATAAAATAATGAACATACGGACAAAGTTAATACGGATCTTGATGTGCTAACATATTTTAACAAATAAATTTGGAAAAATATAATTAATCCACAGATAATAGGTAAATACATGTAATACACCAAGAATTAACACTGTAAGAAATAGTGTACTCAAACACAGTTCAGATAAATCTATGAATGATAGAACTAGATGAGGCTACTTTAAAAAGATGGGATATATATATACATATATAGACTTAAACTTGAAATTTGACATCAGTTAAGACAACAGAATGCAAACAGTGCTGATTTATTTGGTTGGTTGGGTTTTTTTTAATCTACAGTTTTCACTGACATCTCTTCAGTGCCTTGAAAAATAATGAGCATATAGTAAATGCTAATTTTGTTGAATGAATGGATATATTCTTAGTAATAGAATATTTAGAAGTATAAACCAGGGTTACAACCTAGTATAGCAAATTCTATTTCAGTATATATTTTTTTCTTTTGGGTCATCAGGTAAATTTCTGGGCACAGACAGAGAGAAATAATAGATAACCACTGTGGTATTATTTGAAGAGTGCCAGAAGAAACACATCTACAAAAACGTCTCAGCTGCAGAACTTATATTAAAATTTATATCACAACAAATCCTTTTGTTTAATATTCTGAAGGTTGTTTTAAAAATATACTCTTTGAAAAAAGTAGTTTTACATGTACTATCTCATTTAAACTTGATGACTTTACAAGCTAGATACTATTTTATAGATAATGTATATGATAGCACTTCAGATTAGTTACCAGATTGTCCTAGGGAAAGCACAATCCTCCCAAAATATAACTGAGAAAATCAAAGAGAGGGAGATAGATAGAAGAAAAGTAGCCAGGATATTTGGAAATGCAGTGAAATAAATGCTCATTTGAAATAACTAAGTGAAAATTCCTGAATAGCTGGCTTTCAGAATGGGAGTATTTAAGTAAAAACAGGAGGAATACATTCATTAATACTTTTATAATCAGGTTTTTGTCTTCTAGCACTTTTCCTTGAACATAAAGGCAGCTCAGATAATTTCATAAGTCTTTTCATCAATTTTTTTTCTAGCAAATATGCATTCATATGACTAAAATTCACAATATTTATAGATAAGTCAGATGAGGCACCTTATTTACAATAATTGAAGGTATACTATATGTATAAACAACATTTCCTGGTAAACCTAATGATAGCTGGAAAAAGACCAAATTGTCATAAGACAGTGCAGAAAATAATTTCCTATGGTCACTAAAACTATGTGTGAGTAATTACAGAAATTTAAAAAAATTACAGAAGAAAACAAAACAAAACAAAACACCTGAATGTGCTTAACAACAACAAAAACCCCAGTACTTAAGAAGATTATTGTGTCAGAACAGTTCTCCCCACTTTAAAAAAAAATATTCTCATGAAAATCATAAGAATCTTCAACCTTCCTATATGGTATTTGTAATTTAAAAATGAATTAAATGTCAAGTTAAAAAAAGAAAAAATTGCAGACTTCCACTTATGGGAAGGTGGAGTAGACATACTTTTCTCTATTCTTCCTGCTAAGACAAATAAAAACTAAATATTATATATAAAACAAACAAGAAGACTCTGAAAGGTGACAAGAAGACAGTTCAGCTAAGGAATTCAGAACCCAAGGAATGACATAATGGCAAGTTCACTGGATTTTCTTATTTCCTTATATATCTCACACTAGGATCAGTAGAAGCTAGCAAAGAAGAAATATCAAAGGACACAGACAAAAAGAGTCACATCAAAAGTTGACTCTCTGCAGTCAAAGGATCAGGAAAGGGACAATCTAACAAGACTAAACTTTTAGGAAAAAACACACACACACATACACACAAAACTTCTTTATTCTATCCAAATTCCACAGGAAAAACTGTAGTCCTACTCCTACCAAAACCAGCAGAGGCTGTGTGGGGGCCTAAACTTCTACCCTCACAAGGCTGTAATGACGCACCAGAACACCCCTGCTGGGGTAATTGATGTCAGAGAAGGTCAAATAGCAAGCTAGGACTTTCCTTACTTTTGGGAACTAATAGGCTTCTCTCCATGGTGTCAGTGGCAACCATGTGAGAAAGCTGACTTCTAAACCCACCAAAAGTAACCAGATATCATAGCCTCTTTCCATTGTCATGGTATCAGTAAAGGTCTAGGACATTTGCCATTGGTTAGCAGTAATGAGGTCACCTCTGCTGTTCAGTGCAGGTCATACGAGGCTAGAACTCTCACCTCTGCTCAGCAGAATGAGGAGCCTTAAATGTCAATGGAAGCCAAGGAAGGAACTTGGACTTCTACCTCCAGTTGGCAATAATGAGGTGGTAGCCTTCATGCCCCCTGATGGAGCAATATCACAAGAAGCCAATTAAAACTAAAGGTCTAAAAAGGATATGTATCAAAATGAGATACATTAAAATAACCAAATTCCATCAAAAAATTATTTGTCATATAAATAATCTGAAAGATAACAATATTAATGAAAAAGTCAATCAAGTGATATGAACATCAAGATAACAGATGTTAGAAATATCTGACAAAGATTTCAAGCAACAGTCATCAAAAAGCTTCAGTGAGTAATTATAATTGTTCCTGAAATCAATGCAAAAATAAAAAGCCTTATCAAAGCAATAGAAAGTCTCTGAAAAGAAAGAGAAGAAATAAAGAAGCAAATAGAGAATTTAGAACTAAAAATACAGTAACTGAAATTAAAAGCTCAGTGGATGGATTCAATAGCAGAATAAAAGGAATTGGAGAAAGAATCAGTGAAATGGGACACAGAACAGTAGAAATTACCCAATCTGAACAATAAAGAGAAACAAATTACACACATGAAAAAAACAGAACCTTAGGTACCTGAGGAACTATAACAAAGGGCCTAAAATTCACAGAATTTGAGTTTTGAAAGGAGATGAGGAAGAGAGTAGGGCTAAAAAAGGACTTGAAGAAATAGTGCCTGAAAATTTCTCAAATTTGACAAAAGACAGAAACCTCCATATTTGAAAAGGCAAGTGAATTTCAAAGAGAATAAAACTCAGGAAATCCACCCCAAGGCACATCATAATTGAACTGAAATGAATAAAAACAGCCTGTAATGGAAATGCAATTTGAACAACATGGAGAAATCATGGAGGCCAAAAAGAATTGCTAAAACATTTTTTCAGATGCCAAAAGAAAAGCACTGCAACTACCGAATCTTATACCCCCCAAAATATTCTTCAAGATGAAAACATTTTCACGTGTGTGTGTGTGTGTGTGTGTATAATTTAATACCTGGGGAAACCATTAAAAAGTTTTACAAAAAGACACTCAAAAACACTATAGATAAATAAAATGGAATGCTAAAAAATATTCAAGTAACTCATAAGGAAGGCAAGAACAAATAAAACAATATAGGAACAGAGAGAATGAAGAGGACACAAAAGTATAATGGCAGCTTATAATCAGGTCATGTTAAAAATATGTTTCTCCAGTCTCTGCCTTTTAATTGGTGTGTTTAGGCCACTTAATGAAGTTCACACATTAGAAAAATGGAAAGGTTTCAAATCAATAATCTGAGCTCCTACCTCAAGACCCAAAAACAGCAGAGCAAACCAAACCCACAGAAAGCAGAAGGAAAGAAATAATAAAGATAAGAGCAGAAATCAATAAAACAAAACAGAAAAACAACACAGTAAATTAATAAAACAAAAGCTGTTTTTTTGGGAAAAAATCATTAAGATTGACAAATTTATATTAAGTTTTTTACAAAACTAAACCTAAGATCCAGCAATCATGCTCCTTGGTATTTATCCAAAAGAGTTGAAAACTTACATTCACACAAAACACATATACACAGATGTTTATAGCAGCCTTATTCATAATAACCAAAACTTGGAGGCAACTAAGATGCGTTTAGGTAGGTGAATGGATAAACTGTGGGACATTCAGACAATGGAAAATCAGTCACTGCTAAAAGGCAATGAGCTATGGAATCATGAGAAGACATAGAGAAAACTTAAACACATATTACTAAGTGAAAGAAGCCAATCTTAAGAGGCTACATGCTGTATGATTCCAACTATATAACATTCTGGATAAAGCAAAACTATGGAGACAGTAAAAAGATCAGAGGTTGCCAAGGGTTAGGGAGGAGGGAAGAATGAATTGGCCAAGTGCAGAGTATTCTTTATAGCCGTGAAACTACTGTGTGATACTACAATGGTGGATACAGGTCATTATACATTTGTCCAAACCAATGAAATGTACAACATCAACGGTGAACTCTAATGTAAACTACTGATGTTGTGTGATAATGTGACAACGTGAGTCCATGGACTGTAACAAACATACCACTCTGCTGCGGGATGTTGATAGTGGGGAGGCTATGCATGTGGTGGGAACAGATAGCATATGGGAAATCTCTGTACTTTCTACTCAATATTGCTGTGAATCTACAACTTCTGTAAAAATAAAGTATATTAAAAACAAATTATCACAACAATCTGACCCTTTTTCTTTGAGATTAGGAATATTTGCAGTGAGTAACTTTCTCCTTTTAAGAATGTTTACTTAATGCAGAGTTCTGATCTAAAATCTTACCTTAATAAGATTATTTCTAACTTTATCTTATTTTGCTGCTAGAGGTATATAAGCACAGAGATACAACATAACTAATAATCAATGACAAAATCCTTCACTCATGCAAATTATTTCACTGGTAACTGAAAATTGGCCTTGGCCATCTCCTTCTAGTCTTCTTTCAGCCACTGCTTACAATTTCTCTGCTGCCTACTACATTTCTGGGCATTAGCTCTCTTGCCCTATCTAAACAATGCCTCAACTGCTGAAAACGCAGCCTTACAGGATACTGTTTTACATTTGGACTTAATGAGGCCTTTATTTGCCTAATACTTATATACTTGGTCCCAGACTCAGAGTAGTTATAACGTTAGTTATAACTTGCACCATGACCAGTCTTTTTATTTCTTCCATTTTTTCTATAATTTTTGTTATTAGTTATAAAGACCACTAAAATAACTATATTGTTTATATTTTAAATCGATTTTTAGCACCCATGAAGAGAATATTGTATTCTCCATGTGATTGTCACCTTAAAAATAATGAATGCTCTTTCTTTAATTCTGTGTAGATTTTAGAGTTTTTAATAAGGAGATATCGGTATCTCTTACTGAATATGCCTATGCTCCCTGTTTTTATTGGCTATATAATTTGGATCCAAGTAAAAGTGACCTCCTTGCCCTGCTGGTCAGAAAATCTGTGCAATAACGGAAAAGTTATTATATTTCTTCTATGATTTGCAATTATTTGAGAATAGCACCCATCATTTTCTTTTTGCAGGAATGGTTCTACTACCTCCTATGTAATGTTAATATTTTAGGCAACTGTATCAAAGCAGACATTTTGAGAACATTAAAAAATGAAAACAAATTATTTATGTTCTCAAGAAAATCTAAGTTAAATTTAAAGACTTCAAAAGATTCTCTGGAATTAATAAATACTAGATAACATGAGGCAAAATTTCATTCTTAAGCAAGCACATATTAATTAAGGAACATATTTTTAAAGAAGATATTAAATCCAGTGCAGGAAAATAGAGGCCATTCTGCAAAACTGAAACAAAAATAGGAATAATTTATTTTCTAAACAGACTTACAAAGTAAGTCCTTATCAAATAAAGCAGGGGGAAAAGGCACCATGATTTAAAAGAGAATACATTTTTTAAAAAAGTACAACAATATTCTGATTTCATCTAATTTTACAGCAATTTTATGGGAAACAATTGTCAGATGTTTAATTGAAACAGAATGATAAAGGAACCCAAGTAATTCATTTGTTCATTTTTATTGTAACGTATAACTTTAGTAAAAGTATAACAGAACAAAACCCACCTGTCAGATGAATGTAGACAATAGTGGTATACAATTACACTCATATTTATGAAAGAAACCAATAAAAGTTGCTACAAAAGTAAAACTTGTAACAGTGCTTGGAGCAGTCAAAATGCTCTGAAAAAAATTTCAGAAAAAAAATGGTTATAGGTAAAACTTAAGGGGAAAACACAAATTTGTTAATCAAAGGACACTATCAAGAAAGTGAAAAGACAATCTACTGAATGTGAGAAAATATTTGCTAATAAAATCTAGTATCCAGTATATATAAGAAACTCTAACAACTCAACAATAAAAAGACAGACAACAACCTAGTTAAAAACAGTCAAGAAGTTTGATTGGATGTTTCTGTAAAGAAAACAAATAAACAGCCAACACGCACATATAAAGAAGCCCATAGGAATTAGTCATTAAGGAAATGCAAATTAAATCACTGGATAATCCTTTGTACCCAATAGATGGCTACAGTAATAATAATTAAAACAAAAGAGCAAATATTGCCAAGGATGTGGAGTAATTGGAACCCTTGTATATTGCTGGTGGAAATATAAAATGGTGCAACCACTGTGAAAAACAGCATGAGGGTTCCTCGTTAAGTTAATTACCATATGACTCAGCAATTTCACTGTTAGGTATGCACTCAAGAGATTTCAAAACATATATCCCCACAAAAACCCGTATACATGCATGTTCTTAGCAGCATTATTCATGATAGCCAAAAAGTGAAAAGAATCCAAATGTTCATCAACTGATGAATGGACAAATATAATGTGGTATATCCATACAACTCATTAGAAAAAAGAATAAAATACTGGTATATGCTGCAACATGAATGAAACTTGAAAAGAGTATGCTAAGTGAACAAAGCCAAACATAAAGGGTCACATATTGTATGTTTCAATTTATAGGAAATATCCAGAATAGGTAAATCTATGGAGACAGAAAGTAAGTTAGTGTTTGCAGAGGGCTGGGGGTAGGAATGAATGGAGAGTGACTCCTTAATGGATATAGGATTTCTTTTTTGAGTAATGAAAACATTTTGGAACTAAGAGGTGGTTGCTGCACAACATTGAGAATGTACTAAATACCACTGAATTGTACAGTTTAAAATGTTTAATGGTTAATTTTATGTTATGTGAATTGTACCTCAATAAAAACAATGAAAAATAAAAGTTTATAGGAAGTTCTTAAATCGGGAAGAAATGTAGTTTAGATTCACATTTTAGATAAATTTAATAACGCACACTGATTAGATACAAATAAAATAATGTTCTTCCATTATAGCAGGTTGATTAAATAAGTGTAAGGAGCTTGAGTTCTGGATCTGTCATTACTGAGCTGTGTGATTTAAGATAAGTCAGTCATGTTCTTTCTGCTTTGATCATTCTACCTGTTAGCCCTGCAGAATTGTAAGGAGCAATTTATTCTCACTTACATGAGTGATTTTATGTATGTAGGGGAGGGTGGCATTGTGGTTACACTGGAAAGGAGAGTAATGTGAAGGGCGTCGGAAGATAATCTTACAAAATCAACTCAAAATTTGGAAGATATAGAAGGCAGTTTCTTCATGCATTATCAAAGGAGAAGGACAAAACACCATATGTCAACCTGTGTTTCTTTACACAGACAATTGGTGTACTTGTTATTTGCTGCATATGGGATAAGAGAATATCAAAACTGGAAGAATCCTACAGTTTAGAGGATGGTAGAGAACTGATGCAAAGGAATACCCTAATTATTCTAATTATTCAGATCACCTAAGACTATATTTTGAGGACTTGTTGAGGGTTCCCTCAGAGATTACTTCTCCTGAATCCTTATTCTCACCACAAATTACTTTGAGAGTCAAATGTTAGAATATCCTTTCTCCCTTCTCTTTTCGATGGGGGTTTTAATCAATTTTCTCATTATTCTTTACTTTGACCTGGCTTACCCAGGAAGGTGAGAATTAAATCACCCCATAAAGAATTTATTTATTTCCACATAAGCTCGGCTATAAAGTGGATCACTTATTTTCACCCAATCCCCTCCCTCCCTTTCGTGGAATAGTGATTGAAATTTTTAATAAGTGTATATAAGCCCAGAGGACATTTAGAGCACTGGGTGCATTTATGAATCAAAGTATAGCTAAATAAACACCTCCTCCCTACTATTTTGAATAGCTGCCATCTCATTTCCTATTCTAAACTTGTGGAGTGCTGTGTTGTGCCTTCAAATAACTTCTGGGTCCACACTCAGAGGTGACTACATTTCAGTGGACAGTGACATGATTAAAGTGTATATTCAGGAGATGTGATCCTGTAATCATTTTTTTTTTACATAGAATTCCCAATGAATTTAATGGGAAATGTGTGCATGAACTGATTGCAGATTTTATCTCATTACATAATCTGTAAAGTTATTTAGGATCTTTTGAGATGAAAAGTAGTGTATAAATATAGCTACAATGTTTTTGGTTATAGTCTCTTTCAAACAAATTGCAACATTGAACACTATGCAAAGATGGGCAATAAAATTTTGGTTAAATAATAAAAGTAGGAGTGAAAGATGAAAGATAATAGGAAAAAATAGAAAGGACAGGCTTGAGCTGCATTGTAAAAGAGGTAGAGATAGGTAGGGATATAATTGTACATGGTTGCTTACATTATCAGTAATACATTAGTTCTATTAGTTCTATAGGAATTTATTCTGATATAATTTCTAATGCCACATATTTATATTATTCAGATATATTGTATGAAAGGAGAAAAATATGCAATTTAATATAAATAGTGCCTTGAGCTACCTAGGCTAGTTGAAAAAAAATTTTTTTCTGCCTATATAGACTGTGGAGAAAAACAAATACTCAAGTTTTGTTAAGAAAGCTTCCACATCTATATCAGATTGAATTACACTTTCAAAGAAAACTGTAGATATGCAGGGGCATTTTCAAAGGATAAAATTCATTTAGACAAACCTGAAAACATATCATAAACTCTATGCCAGGTTGCTTTTGGTTTCTAGGGAAAACAAATTTATAATGGAGCAAATAAATCCTGTGATTGAAGCAGAATATAAACAAAGATACAAAACAAATGTGTAATAATAACTTTTTCAGAAGTAAAAACAAGACAAACAATACTTTAAAACAAAACCAACATGAAAGGAAAATCATTTTCCAAGAAAGCATTTTACAGTTTTTAAAAAGTAATGTTTTTCCATTGTGTATATATGTTAAGTGAAATAAACCAGGCACAGGAAGACAAACATCACGTGTTCTCACTTATTTGTGGGATCTAAAAATCAGAACGATTGAACTCATGGACATAGAGAGTAGAAGAATAGTTACCAGAGGCTGGGAAGGATGGTGGGGGAATTGAAGGAAGATGGGGATGGCGAATGGGTTAAAAAGAAAAACAATGCATAGGAAGAATGAATAAGACCTATTATTTGGGCTTATGCCTGTAATTCCAGCACTTTGGGAAGCAGAGGAGGGAGGATCTTTTGAACTCAGGAGTTTGAGATCGGCCCGAGCAACATAGTGAGACCTTGTCTCTATACACAAAATTAATTCAAAAGACTTACTGTTTGATAGCACCACAGGGTGATTGTAGTCAATAATAACTTAATTTTACATTTTAAAACCATTTAAACAGTGTACTTGGATTGCTTATAACTCAAAGGATAAATGCTTGAGGGGGTGGATATCCCATTCTTCATGATGTTTTTATTTCATATTGCATGATTGTATCAAAATGTCTCTGCTACCCCATAAATATATACACCTACTATGTACCAACAAAATTTAAAAATATAAAATTTTAAAAAATAATGTTTTTCATTTCTCTAAAATGTGAACTGTATCTATCTAATTTTCCTCCAGCTAAAGAAATACAAACTATGAAAGTCACTGGTAAATTAACATAAAGTACTCAAATAACACACTTCTTTCCTTCTGAAATAATTACCTTTTCACTCACTATTATGAACTAATTTCATATACATTTTAGTTGCATGAATTATTATATACAGGAAAAAGATACAGTTTATATTTATTATTAACCCAGTAGTATTTGAAACATTTAATTTTAGAAAGACATTATTGTGAGATGATGTTAAATTTTCTTATTGCAAATGATTTCACTATTGGAAAAGCAAGGAAATATTGAGTAATTATAGCTCTGTTGCAATTTACATTCCTTATCAAGGCAGTGGCTTTTGTTCAAATACAAACTCATTGGGACTGGATTTGTTACTGACCATGTAACAGGTTCAAATAACATCTTTCTTTTTCCAAAGCTATAGAATATTTGCACTTCCACTTACAGCCTGATTTTCCACCTCTGTAAAATGGAGGTTGTATCAATATTTCCGACACTCATTTTAGACCTGGACCTATTCTCAAGAGAGGCCCTTTTAAACGTGCTGGTAAAAATTTAGTCTTATGGCAAATTACCATCAGGTAAAATCTTGCTGTGTTCTGACTACATGTATACTATAACCTTCATCAAATCAAGCGTGGGGAGAAAAAGAAACAAAAAATTAACTCAAAAAAGTGATGAGCAGTGAAGCACAGGTCTTTAACAGCCACTGTCAATGGATGGAGAATTCACTATGGATGGAGCAGTGAAAATTTCAGACTACTTAGAGTTCCGTAGAAGTACACACAGGGAGAAAGATAATATTTACCCTTACTTCATTTTGATACATGTCATTTCCTCTTGGTGACATGTTACCCAATAAATATCATATGATGATGTGGATGAAAGATAAGAGAAATATTGCATTAGCTAATTAAATTACCTGCGGTGAAACATACAGCACACAGCCTGCTTAAGCTCTTTGGCAGTCTCTGTGCTATTTTATCAGGGTTTTCATGCTTACTTGTGCTTGGAGCAAAAGACAGAAGTTCTTTTCCAAAATGGAAGTGTCACAAGAAAATCCAATTGAGGGCTAAAGAGGTAACACAGTCTGTTGCAGCTACGGCTGACACTGGTGCTGCCTTCTCAACTTTCCAGGTACTTACAAAAGTGACTTCCTCTAGGTAATAAGCACTCAACCCCAATATACTTCTGCTTTGTCTTAAGCCTTTAATCAGCAACTCTTGCTTTAGAACATTTGCTTTGAAACACAAGCATCTGTCTACTTCTGTTGGAACAGGTCTATTTATAATTACAGAATCATGGCCTTTGCTGGATGAAATATTCATGTACATTCCACTGCCAAACTGCACTTATGGCATAGTAAACTGCAAACATTATCATATTAAAAGCAATTTAGAAACATAGTTCATGCCAACTTAATAAAAATGTCATTTTAAATATTGTTTAAGAGCATTAGTTTAACAACTTTTACAACACTGGGCTACCACAGTATATTTATTATCTACATTATATTTGGAGAAACTAAAGTGGAAATGAAAACAAAATGGTTGAACTCAGTCATATAGTTCCTAAGTAATGACAAAACATTAATAAAGCGTCTTCATTCATTTCTGAACAATCTTGGAACATGGGAATGATCTGAACCATTTGAATCAGCTCCCAAGCCCCAGGCTGGTTATTGCCTGGCTCATACGTACACTGTAGTGCCTTGCTGTCTTGTAAACTACACTAAGACAATAATGAACAATTTGGCCTTTTTGAGGGTACCGAACTTCCTAAAGGATTAATACCAAGATGTGCTATTCTCCATATAAACTCCCTTAGTTTATTTCTGTTAATTGTTCGAAAGGGTCAAATCAAATGTGTATGTGTTTAAGAATATACTATGTATAACCCAGATGTAGGTGTGGAATTTTGGATTATACAATGCACTTGTTAGTGACACTCTACCACTCTCTTCTTAGCGTATTGTTATCTCTCCCTCTGCTTTTCTCTTTTTCTTCTCCTTTGATTTCTTTTCCTGGGAGGCATTCAAGGCTATAGAGTATAGAAGCATTTTCTGGGCAATAGAAATTTATAAAGAAAAAATAAGCTTCAGGCTGCAGTTCGGTTTTTAAATGTGGATAGTATATTGTCCCGTCAGTTTTTTTTTCACTAGAACATCTTAAACGGTACTATTTGTCATTCAAATATTATAGCTTGAAAGGTTATCTTAGTCAGATTGTTTCATTTATGGAAACTATGACTAACAAGTATTTGCTGACTTAGTTACTTCAAGATGCTGTAGAATGAAAATAAGATGACTAGCAAACTCACTTTTTGGAGAAAAAAGTTAAAAAATTATCTTCAGAAAAATCCAAATAAAATGCTATAGAACGTGGTACCAGATGGGCTTTAATATATGGCAGATTGTTATAGAATCATTTTGGGCCAACTGCAACTATGAGAATTATTGTGTTTCAGTATTGACTCAAAAACTTAGGAGATACTTAGAGAAATGGCACTATTTAATCAATATAGTGAAATATTCCACTACACAATTCCAATATTGTTTTTCAATGAGAATTATAAGTAACTCAGCCTCAAATCACTAAAAGCAAAAGTGGATTGACATCCACCACTTTGGCACTAATGTAGAAAGACAATGTGATAGGAAAAGAGATGTCACGACGTTGTAAATGTAACAGCACACCATTTCTAGTAATATAAAAAGAAAATCCCAAAATATAGTAGGCAGCTGTAATTCTAACCTGTAGAATTAAACATTTAGTTATTGTCTGAATAAATTATCATTTGAATGTGCTATTCATTTCTTTTAGAAGAGCAGTACAATTATTAGGAGTAAGGATAGAATGGTGAAAAGTATTAGGTATCCAAGTATCTTCACACTTGGTTTGCCACTAACAAGCTATGTTACCTTAGTCACTTAACTTCTCTAGGTGTCAAATTTTTCATTTCTGGAAATAATTATTTAGATTTAAATATCTCAAAGGTCCTTTCTTTTTATATTAAATTTATGATTCTATTCAAAGTCATATTAATAGTGACAATAAGTATCTGAACATTTAGCATGTACTGTTTTATATATACAACTTTTAAAATTACTGTGAATTGATGCCTATGAACAGAAGTAAAAGCTGTTTTTCTTTCTTTACATAAATTCATTTGTAAAGAAAAACTGATTTTCTATTTTTCTAAGTATATTATAAGATTGCTTTGAGGAAAATAAATATTTAAATTATCACTAGCTGGTATTCACGCCTAAATTGTCAAAGGGGTATGAACATTTCAAAATATACCAAATTTTTAGATTTATTCAGAGAAAAGTTAATTTGGGGTACTTGTTCATGTTCTTAGAAAATGCATTAGTTTTCCAGGCTGCAAAACAAATTACCACAAAAGTAATGGTTTAAAAAACACATATTTATTGTCTCATATATTGCTGTTAGTCAGGAATCTAGGCAGGGCTTATGAGTCCTCTGCAAGGCTGTAATTGAGGTATTAGGACTGGATTTTCATCTGGAGGTTCGACTGAGGAAGTCTCTACTTCCAAGCTTCCTCAGGTTGTTCATAAAATTTATTTCCCTTTGGCTGTAAGACCCATGGTAAGTCGTTTCTAGAACAAGATTCTAAAGTGACTCTGCTAGCAAGACAAAATTCTACAGAATATAACACAATGATGGGGGTAACATCCCATCATCTTTGTTATATTCTGTTTGTTAGACGAATGTCACTAGTTCCACCCATGCTTCAAAAGGAGGGGATTATACGAGGGCATGAACACTGCAAGGCAAGTATCATGAAGGCCACCCAAAAGTCTGTTAACAGAAGAAATATGAGAGTGCAAACTGTGTTCCACTATAATTTCTTCTCCTCTTTCCTCATCTTCCCTTCCCTTTTCCCCCTTCTCCTTCTCCTGTCTCTGGCTGCTACGTTTTTCTTATTCTATCTTCTTTTCCTCCTCTTCCTTTTCCTCTCCTCCTCCTTTTCCCTTTCCTCTTCCTCCTCCTCCTTCTTCTCTCTCCTTGTCATCTTTTTTTTTCATTTTACCACAACTTATCATTGTAACTGAAATGTGCAGATGCTCTGTGCCCATGTGAAAATGCAACAGCTGTATTAGTGATGGTACACAACCTCAATTACAGGTAAATATCCTAAGGACAAAAAACTGGCTCTTCTTCTTTATCAGAACACTAGCTACTAATGAATTATGTGATAATTTGTCAAGTGCTTGTACTCTTGGCTATGTAATTATGTGGAAATCCCCTGCTGAAAACCTGAAACCTGTCCCTGAACTTTATATATATATTTTGGAGATGGAGTCTTGCTCTGTCACCCAGGCTGGAGTGCAGTGGTGTGATCTCAGCTCATTGCAACCTCTGCCTCCTGGGTTCAAGTGGTTCTCCTGCCTAAGCCTCCCAAGCAGCTAGGATTACAGGCATGTGCCACCACACCCAGCTATCTTTTTTTTTTGATATTTTTAGTAGAGACAGGGTTTCACTGTGTTAGCCAGGATGGTCTCGATTTCCTGACCTCATGATCTGCCAGCCTCGGCCTCCCAAAGTGCTGGGATTGCAGGAATGAGCCACTGTGCCAGGCATGAACTTTATCTTTAACTACGTCAAGGTTCAAGTGAAGGTTGATTTATCTTGGCAGCTAATGTAGGAGCTGTCTGTTATCTACCTGTGGCTATTTCTTCTCATTTCACAGCCCAATACTAGTGTCAGGAATTTAAAACCAATATTTTCTAATACTTCAAAATCTATTTCTAAAAGAAAAATGTTTGCTTGGAATTTAGCAAATAGAGGAAGAAACATATTAAAATAAAAGTTGAAGTAAAATCACTAATATAAAATGAAAGAAGAAATGTTTCCCTAGGTACAATTTACTCTCAAATGTCCATAAATTTATCTGGATGCTCTTTTTTAATATCCTTCTGGCCTATTGCTGTTTCATTTCTCCTCACTACCTTCACTTTTGGGTGAGCGTGCACAAGCAAGTAAATTCAAATTCAAACTACTTTTTGGCCACTCTGATATGGAAGAAAATTGCTAGAGATTCCTCAAGTTAATTTTTGATTTTTTTCCTTCTGACGATTTTCTCACATATAAAAGAGAAGCTTTTTCTTCCTTTTGCGGATGAATGGTTCTGTGTGGGAGTGATTTAGGGTGGAGTTATTCATATTCTTTCTTGATCCAATGTTGAAGATTCTGATAATTTCTTGTCTATATGTTGCTTTTCTTTCTTTAACTTTTATTTGAGGTTCCAGGGTACATATGAAGGTTTGTTACATAGGTAAACTCATGTCACAGGGGCTTGTTGTACAGATTATTTTATCACTCAGGAATTAAGCCAGTATCCAATAGTTATCCTTTCTGCTCCTTTTCCTCAGCACACCCTCCACCATCAAGTAGACTCCAGTGTCTGTTGTTCCCTTCTTTGTGTTCATGAGTTCTCATCATTTAGCTCCCACTTATAAGCAAGAAGATGTGGTGTTTGGTTTTCTGTTTATGTGTTAGTTTGCTAAGGATAATGGCCTCCAGCTCCATCTGTGTTCCCATAAAAGACATAATCTCAATCTCTCTTTTTTTGTTTAATAGCTGTGAAGTGGCTATGTTGTCTGGGGCATATACCCTAGGGTTTGTTGTCATGCACCAGGAAAATTTAGGACACATTCACACACAAGGAGTTTAGGAGCAGAGGTTTAATAGGCAGAAGAGTAAAGAAAGAGAAACAGCTCTATCTATATAGAGAGAGGGGTCTCTGAGTGGAAAGGATGGGCTGGTAGCAGATGGATGGGATTTTATAGTCAGGTTTGAGGAGGTGGTGTCTGATTTATGTATGGCTTAGAGATTGGTTTGATCAGGTATGATGTTTACGTAGTGCACATGGAAGGCTGGTTGTCCCACCCTAATTTCATTATGCAAATGGGCTTTCCAGTTGATTGGCTCCATCTTGTCTGCTTCTTACTATACATATGGCTAGGGGATATGTATAGAGAGGGGAAGATGGAGCCACCATCTTGAACATGTCTACTCCTTAGTTCCTGCCAGCATTCACCCATGCAAGCTCTCAGCTTGCATGTCTATGTCCACAGCTCAACCTTACAGGCTCCTCTTTGTTAGAAAATGATTTGGGTCTGCCTTTCACTAAAAATCCTTACTGAGGACTTCCATACCCTTACTATCTGCCTAAGTGATTTCTTCTTAACTTCTGTATCATTCCCCACTCTGGAGTGGTAACCCTAACTGCTATTAGGGGATGTTCGAGCTATGACTCTTTCTGGCTACTTCCTGCTGAAAAGGGGCATCATGTGGGGAACAGCAGCTAGGGCTCCTCCTGGGGTTGATTTAAGGGTCCATGGAAGAAAGGCTTGTCCATGCGTGGTTCTGTCTGTAGTACCATTTGGAGTTTGATTGCTTCTAGGTGAGAAGAGATAAATTTCAGTGTGAATATGAGTGTTAACATTGCCACTGTTAGTGGGGGTACTATAGGCTACAATCATAACAGTACAGTTTGATAGCTGTCAGCCATTTTGACTGATTGAAATACTGGTTTGCCTCCACCAGATGTTACTGTACTTTACCAGAACTGTTGATATAAAAGCAACATTTTTTTTTCTTTGAGAAATACATATATTCTCCTCTTGATTTGCCATTAGGGAATAATTTCAGGTCTAGGTCATCTTTTATAACTTGCAATATGATTGGGAGAAATAAGTTATTGGGTGGCTAGTGTAATTTTAGTGTTAACCTTCACTAAATCTTTTCTGCAATTAATTCCTTCACGGCTTCCTCATACCATCTATGACATGCTTAAAGTTTCTGACTTGTCCTAAACACCCTTCTTTTTAAACAACCGACCATTCTTTCTAGGACAATTATTAACCATCTGCATAATCTTTTCACAACTTCCATGAACCATCTATGAAATGCTTAAACCTTCTGACTTGTCCTAAACATCTCTTTTTTAAATGACCAACTATTTTCTTTAGAATAAGTATTTACCATACAAGATTCTTTCTTATATAAAATCTCTGTCATTTATAATCTTCTTTGCATAGCCAGAGTGTGACATAGTATGAAACCCAATAAAAAGTCCTAGCGGCCTCAGTGATAGTAAAACTTTCATGCTTCCTTTTCGTTGACAACTATTATCCCTGCTATAAGGATATTAATTAAGAAAAATACTATAGCAATGGAAACTCTCTGTCTGATATTCCAGTTAGATGGTGTTACAGTATATTGTCTCACTGCAAATAGAGTAAGTATAGCAATTCCTGCAAGTGTGGTGTAGTAGATAATTCTCATCTAAAATTTTACTCGCCAAGACATAACACTTCCCTTTTTGGGGTCTATGAAATTTTGAATGCAAGCCCATGAATAATTAAATTATCCCTGCAAGTATGTGTCAAGAAGAAGTTCTAATATCTGGTGGCACATCTCAAGAGGATAAACATAAATAACTGAAGGTAAAAGTTGGACTGTGTAGAATGAGTAGACCTTGCTCATTTACTCATCCTTTATGATTTTCAGCTTAAGATAATCTATTTCTTCACATTGGTATTCAGGACGTTCCTCTGGGCTGTCAGGGCTTGCTCTCTCAGCTTTCCAGGCTTTGACTCGAGTATGACGTATCCAGAAGTTGATACCTGTAACTTTTACCACTGAGGGGGTTGGAAGAAGAACAATGTAGGGCCCTTCCTAGCTTGGGCTTAAGGGAGGAGAGAGAGAAGGGAGAGCTTTTACTGATACCAAATCTCCTGAGTTAAATAAAGGTAGTCCTACTTCTTGGGGTTGAGCTTCTGCTAGTTGAATTAATTCCTGTTGAAAGTGAGCCAAAGAGGTTACACGCTTCTTTTGTTACCTCAGAGGCCTTTCTGTATGGTATGGAAATGCTTCTATGCAGTTAGTGAAAGTATCTACCCACACCAAGAGTTATTGGATGCCCTGCATCTTTGTCATGTGGGTGAAGTCTATTTGCCAGTCCTCCTGTGGACAGATTCCACCCTTTGGGTTTGAGAAGGAAGGAACCGTCTGTTCAGGGGATTATTTTTAAGACAGACTTCACAAGCATTAACAACCTGTTTTACTGTTCTTAGTAAGTTCTCTCCTGAAAACAATTTCTGGGCACACTGATTAAGTTTTATCCTTTTCCAAGTGAAAAGCTTGGTGAATAATTTTAAGGACTTTCCACTGGCTGGAGGCTGGCAAGTGGAGCTTGCCATCCTCTAACTGTAGCCATCTTGAGCGCTGGAAGTTGTACCCTCAAGAGGTGGTCCATTCTGTTTCTGTACGGGAATACTGAGGCTTGATTTCTCTTATGAATTTTTCTAAATTAGAGGGGCTTCAAGTGTGTTGATGTCACGAGGCTTCCTTGCTGCTGACTTGGCTGCCTGATCAGCTAGCTTGCTTCTTTTGGCTATTTCATCTATTCCTTTCTGATGTCCCTTACAATACATCATTGCCACCTCTCATGGAAGGAAAACTGAGGATAATAACCTGTTAATTTCTTGATGGTGTTTTATAGGAGATTCATTGGTGGTAAGAAATTGCCTTTCCTTCCAAATAGTAGCATGAACATGGAAAACTAGGAAAGCATACTTGGAATCAGTGTAAATGTTAGCTACCTTTCCCTTGCTTAACTCATGTGCACTTAGTGTAAATGTTAGCTACCTTTCCCTTGCTTAACTCAAGTGCACTTATAAGGGCTATCAGTTTGGCTAATTGAGTGCTTGTGCCTGGGGAGATGCACATTCAGTAACATCATTCAGAGTGACTACTGCATATCCTGCCTTATGGACTCTTTGCTCTAAAAAAGAGCTTCCATCTGTGAAGAGGGTCCAAACTGGATTTTCTTTTCTTTTCTGTTTTTTTTTTTTTTTGAGATGGAGTCTCACTCTGTCATCCAGGCTGGAGTGCAGTGGTGCGATCTCAACTCACTGCAAGCTCTGCCTCCTGGGTTCATGCCATTTTCCTGTCTCAGCCTCCCGAGTAGCTGGGACTACAGGTGCCTGCCACCACACCTGGCTAATTTTTAGTATTTTTAGTAGAGACAGGGTTTCACCATGTTATCCAGGATGGTCTGTATCTCCTGACCTCGTGATCTGCCCGCCTCGGCCTCCCAAAGTGCTGGGATTACAGGTGTGGGCCACCGCGCCTGGCCCCAGTCTGGATTTTCTAGGGGAGTTTTCCTGAGATCTTCTCTGGCTGCACAGGTCTGTACCGCAATATGTTCACAGTCATGTTCAGGTTCCCCAGCTCCCTCAGGGAGGAAAGTGGCTGGGTTTAAGTGAGAGCAAGTTTTTAACTGGGTAGTGGAATCCTTTAACAGTAGACCTTGATATTTAAGGAGCCTTTTGTCTCTTAACCAAAGGCTTCCCCTAGAGGACAGTAATCCTGCCACATTATGTGGGGTATAAACAGTTAAGCCATTTCCCAGGGTTAATTTGGAGGCTTCTGGGACCAGTAGGGCCACCACAGCAATGACTCAGAAGCATGCTAGTCATCCTTTAGCCACCAAATCTAGTTCCATACTCAGGTAACCCACTGGCTGTTGAGCTGGACCTTGGGCCTGCGTTAAGACTCCCAGGGCCATTCCCTCCCTTTCTGATACATACAGACTGAAGGTCCTTCCTATGGGAAGGCTGAGAGTTGGTGCCTTAAGTAGGGCCTGCTTTAGCTGATTAAAGGCCTTTTGAACTTCAGGTTCCCAGGTTAGGAGATGAGTTTTAGCTGCTTGAATTTCCCTTATGAGCTGATACAGAAGATAAGTGATCTCATCGTACCCAGGTATCCATAGCCTGCAAAATCCTGTAATGCCCCAAAATCATTTTAGTTGCTTGAGAGTGTGGGGGAGGGGGAAAGAAAAAATAGGCTTAATCCTTTTTTCCCCTAATGCTCTGGTCCCTTCAGACAGCATTAAACCCAGGTATTTCACTGAGGTTTTGCAAAGCTGAGTCGTAGATTTGGAAACCTTCTGTCTTCTGTCAGCTAAGAAATTAATAACAGCTTCAGTGCCTTCCTGAGATGCTTCTTCAGCTGGGGCATAGACAGAGCAGTATATCATCCACATATTGCAAGACCTTGACCCGAGGATGAGAAAACTCAGAGAGGTCTTTTGACAATGCCTGTTCAAACAAATGAGGGCTATCTCAAAATCCCTGAGGCAGCACCATCCATGTTAACTGGGTGATTTGGCCAGAGGAATCTTTGAAGGCAAACAGGTATTGAGAATCAGGATGTAAAAATATACAGAAGAAGGCATTCTTTAAATCTAGGACTGTCCCTCAGGTATTTGGGTCAGCAAGGTATAGGGATTAGGTACTACTGGATGGATTGGGGCTATGACCTCATTAATGAGGCAGAGATTCTTAACTAGTCTCCATTCCCCACTGGATTTTTGCACTCCTAATATTGGGGTGTTGCAGGGGCTAGTTACAGGGTTTGAGGAGGCCATGCATCTGGCTTCTAGCCCTTTCCTAGCCTCTGGCTTTAGGGGATATTGTTTCTGGTTAGGAAGAGAAGTGGGATCCTTAAGATGGATCTGGATTGGCTTAGCAATTACAGCTTGACCTATTCTTCCTTGAGTTGCCCACACTTCTGGATTGATATTAGCTTCCACCAGGGGGAGACAAAGAATTTGTCCTGAGGCTATAAGGATGCTGGCCTGCATGCAAGCTAAAATATCTCTACCTAGTAAAGGAGTGGGGCTTTCTGGTATGATTAAAAAATCATGTGTAAATGATAGGTTTCCCCATCTGCAACTAAGGGGTTGAGAAAAGTAAGGGATTAGAGTTTTTCCTGAGATGCTACTCACAGTCATACTACAGGGAAAGGGGAAGCCTGGATTAGAGAGGAGAAGAGAGATACTGGCTCTAGTGTTCACAAGGACATCCACCTTCCTTTCTTCAATTTCCAGAATCACCTAGGGCTCCTGCACTTTAATGGCAGTTTAAGCCACTGGAGCCAGGAGTTTGAGCCCCAGGACCCATCAGTCCTGTTAGACCATCTGTGAGACTGGCTCTGAACCCAGTGACCTTCATTTCCAGGGGCAGTCTGATTTCCAGTGCCTCCCACCACAGGCTGGATAAGGTTGAGGTGGCTTCCTTTGGCCGCCTGGGCACTCCTTAAAGTGCCCTGACTTGCCACACCAATGGTAACTAGTGGCACCTCGGTGATCCTGGACTTTGTAAGTCTGCAAAACAGCTATTAGGGCCTCTGTCCTTCTCTTTTGCTTCCTCTCTTTCTCCTGGACCTCCTTCTGGCTGCTATTATAAAAGCTGAGGTGGCCACCCTCAGGAGGTTCTCCAAGGTGCTATCTGGTCATATAGCATGCTTCTGTAGTTTCCTTCTAATATCAGGAGCTGCCTGTGTAATAAACTTGTCCTTTAGGATGAGCTGTCCCTCAACTGATTCAGGGTCTAAGGAGGTGTGTTTTATTGGTGCCTCTCAGTCTTTCCGTAAAGGCTATGGGATTCTCATCTGGCTTTTGATATATCATGGACAGTTTAGAGTAATTAATAGATTTTGCCATAGTTCTTTGTAGGTCCTCCAATATGTACATTAAAATGTGTTTCCTTTTCCATTAATCTATGGCATCATTGGGGTTCCAATTAGGGTTGTTAAGAGGAACTGCTTTTCTTCTTATTAGAAATGATATTTCCATTATTTCTTCATCTTCCCTATCTCCTTTTTTCCTTTTTGGTTTACCATAGGAGACATGTTGTTCACCTCCAAAATTTTCTCCTCCCTGCAGAGGTGCCTGCTTTTCAGCTGCAGTTAGGGTTTGGCTTAGGAGCAGCATAAACATCCCTCCATGTGAGGTGAAACATGTGAGTTAAGTTTTGGAAAGCTTCTATTAGGGTCATCAGAAAATTGGCCTAAGTCTCCCTTTATTTGCCTAAGATCCTGCAATGAGACAGGAAGTTGAGGTGATGCCAAATAAGGGGTATTCTCAGGTTCCTCCGGAAGTTGGTTTTCAAATTTTGGGAAATTATTATCTCTGGGCCTGCCAGATATGACTGCTAAAAGACCTGGGTTGATTATGTAATACCTGCAAAGGTCTAGTAAGAAGGCCATGTCCTTGTGCAAAAGAAAATGAGCTGCTTTTTTTTCGAAGTCTTGAGGTCAAAGCTTTCCCTGTGCTTCAGAATGCACTCCAGAGGATCTGAAGATGATAAGGGAAGTGAGAAAAAGGCGTCCCTTTAGCCTCCTTCCTTTTGATGTGACAGAGGGTGGAGAGGAAGACAGTGGGGGCATCCCTCCTGCTGTTTTCCCTCTGTGGTTCCTGGGGTCCTGGCACCTTTTTAAATGTGACACCCATGGTTACAGGTGTGACTTCCCCAGCCATGGAACCAGAGGAAATAAGTGATGGGTTTTAGTCACCCTCACCCATGCAACTGTGGTCCTCTGCCTGTGATTTCCCTTTGACTTCCGAGACTTGTGTGGCCTGTGTGGCTTCCAAAAAAATGTATACTGGGAGAGACTTTGTAACAGTTGCATTTGGGCAACTGTTGCACTTCCCTCCTTAATGAAGAAAGTGTGCTGGTTTGAGCTTTATATCCTGCTATTATGGTCCATGCTAAAGCATTTACCCTTAGAAAATGGTTCCAGTTAACTTCCAGACTTAAAATCCCCTTACTAATTAAGTACCATTCTAATTGGAGGCAGAATAGGTGCCTTAAAAGAATGTAGGGACTGAAAGGCCATTTTCCTGCTGTTAGGACAGTATAGAGACTAAAATTTGGTTCTCGAAGACATTTTACTCCTAATTGTTGAAGGCAGAGTTCTTCCATTCACAGAACTGGCATACAGCCTGGTTTCTAGTAGAGAGACACAAAAAGGGGAGAGAATTGGGAAGCTATGGTGTTACAGTATAGGACCTACAATGTGCCTAATGGAGAGGATCCTTATTCCTCTAGGTGGTGGTGTTTACCTTGAGATGATGTGTGCTCTCCAGACCAAGGGCAGAGTGACCTTGACATGCCATATGCTCTCCAGACCAAGAGTGGAGATAGACCTGAAAGTGTCATGTGCCTCCAGACCAAGGGCAGAGAGTGATGCCCACTTTGTGGTGGGGGTGGGGTGGGGGAGACCCTCCATTCCTAGAAAATCACAAAAATGCCTTCTTTGAGCTATATTTCTGGTTACTATGACATTCCCTCGGTCTTGCAAAACAAGATTATTTGCCTGAACTGTAAAACTTCCCACACATTGCATACACAGAGAAGATAAGAGATACGATGGTTGTAGACAGGAAAGGAGGAAACTATGATACGAAAGTTGGAGATCCTGTTGCTGACAGCGGTGGTTGGAAGCTGGGGTCAGTTCAGAAGCCTTTGGATAACACTGGGGGGTAGCCCCCACCAGAAATCCTCAATTGCTCCAGGACTTCTTCCAACCCCCTGTGATGGCTAAGTCCTCCAGGAAAAGAAGCTGATTCAAACATGGCCAATATGCCCAGCAACCCATGGGTACTGGGGGATTATCCATGTTCTCCCCAGCAAGCCTACCCCCAAGTCTTGTAAGGCTGGCAGCCAAACTAATCATTTTTAAATGGCTGAAGGGGGCCCAGTATTTGGTTTGATTTGGTTGTAAAATGGAGGCCAAGAGCCTTGGAATGAAAGAACAGAGTTGAAGTTCACTGTTCTAGTCACCGTTTTGATGAGTGTTGTACCTTGGTATCTTGGACGAGGTCCCCAGTATGAAACAGCTACATTGTCTGGGGTATATACCCTGGGGTTCGTCGTTGCATGTCAGGAAAATTTAGGACACAAACACAGATGAGGAGTTTAGGAGAGGAGGTTTAATAGGCAGAAGAAAAGAGAAAGAGAAACAACTCTCTCTGAAGAGAGAGAGGGGTCTCCAAGTGGAAACGATCAGCTGGTGGCAGATGCACTGGATTTTATAGCCAGGTTTGAGGAGGTAGTATCAGATTTATGTAGGGCTCAGAGATTGGTTTGATCAGGTATGACGTATACATAATGCATGAGAAAAGCTGATCACCCCACCCTAATCTTATTATGCAAATGAGCTTTCCATTTGATTGGCACCATCTTATCTGCTTCTTACTATACATGTGGCTGACAAAGAGAAGGGAAGATGGAGCCACCATCTTGAACATGTCCAGTCCTTATTTCCTGCTGGCATTCACCTGTACAAGCTCCCAGCTTGCTTGTCTATGTCTGCAGTTCAACTTCACATGTGGCTCTTTGTTAGAAAATGATTTGGAGCTGTTTTTAATTAAAAAGAAAAGCCTTACTGAGGACTCCCAGACCCTTACTATTTGCCTAAGTGATTTCTTCTTAACTCCTGTATCAGCTGCATGGTATTCTATGGTGTATATGTACCACATTTTCTTTATCCAATCTGTTAGTGATGGACATTTAGGTTGATTCCATGTCTTTGCTATTGTGAATAGTGCTGCAATGAACATACACGTGCATGTATCTTTATAATAGAATAATTAATATTCCTCTGGGCATATACCCAGTAATAGGATTGCAGAGTCAAATGTTCGTTCTGTTTTAGTTCTTTGAGAAATCACCACACTGCCTTCCACAATGGTTGAACTAATTTACACTCCCAACAGTATATAAATGTTCCCTTTTCTCCACAACCTCACCAGCATCTGTTATTTTAAGAATTTTTAATAATAGCAATTGTGACTGGTGTGAGATGGTAACTCATTGTGGTTTTGCTTTGCATTTCTCTAATGGGCAATGATAATGAGCATTTTTTCATATGCTTGTCGGCCACATGTATGTCTTCTTTTGAAAAGTGTTCATGTCCTTTGCTCACTTTTTAATAAGGTTGTTTGTTTTTCTCTTGTAAATTTGTCTAAGTTCCTTATAGACGCTAGATATTAGACCTTTGTCAGATGCATAGTTTGCAAAAATTTTCCAACATTCTCTAGGTTGTCTGTTTACTCTGTTGATAGTTTCTTTTGCTGTGTAGAAGCTTTTTAGTTTAATGAGATCCCATCTGTCAACTTTTGCTTTTGTTGCAATTGCTTTTGGTGTTTTCACCATGAAATCTTTGCTTTTGCCTATGTCTGGAATGGTATTGCCTAGGTTGTCTTCCAGGGTTTTCTAGTTTTAGGTTTTGCATTTAAGTCTTTAATCTATCTAGAGTTGATTTTTGTATATGATTTAAGGAAGGGATTCAGATTCAGTCTTTGGCATATGGCTAACCATTTATCCCAGCACTATTTATTGAATAGGGAGTATTTTCCCCGTGGCTTATTTTCTCGGCTTTGTTGAAGATCAGGTGGTCATAGGTGAGTAGCTTTGTTTCTGGCTCCCTATTATGTTTCATTGGTCTAAGTGTCTGTTTTGGTGCCAGTACCATGCTATTTTGGTCTCTGTAGCCCTGTAGTATAGTTTAAAGTCAGGTAACATGACACCTCCAACTTTGTTGTTTTTACCTTGGCTACTCAGGCTCTTTTTTGGTTCCATATAAATTTTAAAATGGTTTTTTCTAGTTCTGGAGGAAAAATTATATTTCTTTTCAAAGAAACTAATTTACACTCCCAATTAGTTTCAGTCTTTGGCATATTTTTTAGGAACTTATCCATCCTGTTAAAAATATTTACAAGGGGAATATTATATGTAGACTGCAGTACCAGAATAGTGCCAGCACTCTATCTTTTTGCCCATGCAATTTTGTTTAATCCCAGCAGTCATTTCTTTGTTAAGCAGCAATAATTATTTATGTGTTGATAGTAGTAAAATATTTTTCAGGTAGTTAAGTAGCTGAGTGGAAAGATAGAAGTAGGTTAAGGGCACAAAATAATTGAATGAAAATATCTCAGCAAAATAATCTTTAAAAAATGTTGCAAGGAATAAGCTCTTAAATCTAGTAACTATAGTGTATAGTTTTAAGAAATTAGCTAAAAGAAAAAGATTTTTGAGTATTATAAGAGTCTGAACTTTGAATAATTTCCAAGAGGGAATGAAAATTCTACAACTATCATACCAGAAATAATAAAAGTATTTTCTGGTCCAGCAGGGGCATGATATACTGACAAATGTGGAAGGACCAGGTCATTCAGACACCAGTGAAAAGGGATTGTCTGATACTGATTATCAGACAATATATAGTATGCATGCACAAATTTATACTCAGTAAAATGTATATATTCATTGTTCGTTCAGATTTTGTTTTCTTTCATTTTTTTTCTTGGTTTTTATAAAGTTGAGAAATGAAAATGTAGGTGTATGTTTTAAGAAAACATTTACACTGGAGAGACCCAGTTGCCAATTTAGTGAAGGTCCTGGTGATTTTAAAAGTAACTGTTAGTCCAGGCACGGTGGCTCACACCTGTAATCACAGCACTGTGGGAGGCCAAAGTGGGTGAATCACCTGAGGTCAGGAGTTTGAAACCAGCCTGTCCAACATGGTGAAACCCCATCTCTACTAAAAATACAAAAAATAGCTGGGTGTGGCCCCAGCTACCTGGGAGGCTGAGGCAGGAGAATCCCTTGAACCCGGGAGGCGGAGGGTGCAGTAGGCCTAGATCGCACCACTGCACTCCAGCCTGGGCAACAAGAGCAAAACACCATCTCAAAAATAAATAAATAAATAAATAAAACAAATAAAAATAACTCTTAATTGGAACTTGTTCCTATTTGTGTGAACTGCTCTCAAAATCTTTTTATAAATGAATGATTCATGTAACAACTACTTAAATATTTTAAGTACCCTGGTGTCCTTATATGGAAAATGGGATGATTAATATTGGCTTATTTTTAACACATGCTTTCTATAAAGAATAACAAATAAAAATTATTGTAAATAACTTGATAAAGTACTAAGTATTGTACAAAGATTTGCTCAACAGGAAGAACAGCAACAACACTTTACAACCTATCAATGCCCCCACTTTAAATCAAGTAAGTTCTCACCTCCAATTCTTTGTGTAATTTATTGTCAAGCACAAAAAGTATTTCAATTTACCTGTGCTCACTGCTGCTGACACTTAACTCATTACCTTGTAAGTAAAGTGTTTTGAAAGCACTTTGAGAACTAAACAAACTAAATGTGAAATACAATTCTTTTATATTATCCCTTGCCCACTACTCTCTCTCTTACTTTTAATAAACAAACATTAATATTTCTGTTAATTCTTCAGAAGTATTAAAGATAGAGAAAAATAAATCCCTTGAACTCTAAATTCCTGTGGCATTTCCACCTCAATCTCACTTTCATTCTGATCTTAGATAAAACAAGAGGTTTAATTTGGAAAGAAATTATAAAAGCTGAAATTTATTTTGCATTTCTTCGGGGCCTTTATCATGACTGACAAAATAATGTACACTGTTTGGATTTTAGAAAACAAGACCTTTACTAGGTAAAACAGTAGAGCAGAGAGGCAGAATAATTTAAGAGATGCTCAAGGTGCTTCAGTATTTGAACTGTATATCCCCTCAGGATTTACAATCTCTTAACCCAAATAATCTGCCTACAACCTTCTCTTACATTTTCTTCTTAAAAACCTGTGTGCTCTCTATAAATTCAGTTTGTTCCATGGAGTTAGGACCAGAGTCACCTCCTTATGCAGAATTCATTGTGTAAATGCTCAGAACTGTAATATACTAAGCTGTGGAGGAGAGGTTTATATTTCGTCTCTGCTCTTTTTCATTAATATGTTTTTATAATTAGAAAACATTTCCAGTTGGTATCATTGCCTTCCTTTCTGTATTCTTCTACATATGTGTGATTATGATTATTTTTATCTTCTTTTTCTTCCTCTTCTTTCTGTGGATTTTATATTAGTGGTATCTTTTGCAACTGAGTACTAGATCCTACAATGGGTTAGAAATATTACATGTTGGCCAACATGGTGGTCTAGAAACAGTTGCAGTTGAAGGCTCCCACTGAGAAGAGCTAAAGTGATGAGTGAATCCTGCACCAGCAACTGAGGTTTCCAGGCTCTCTCACTGGGATGGACTACGTGGTTGGTGCAATCCACGGAGAGCAAGGAAAAGCATGGTGGAACGATTGCCCACCCGGGAGCTGCACGGGGCAAGGGGAGCTCCCACCTCCAGCCAAGGTAGATGGTGATTGATTGTGCTACCCCACCTGGGAAATCACACTTTTTCTATTGATTGGTGCAACCTGCAGATCAGTAGCCCATGCCACCAGGGCCTTGGGTCCCAAGCACAGAGATGTGCATATTCTCATCAGCCACTTGACTGGAGACTGCCTAACTACTGAGTTCCTGGGGGGAAGGGTGGCTGTCATCACTGAGGCTGCCTGCTGCCTAAGATGACTGAGTTCCCTGGGGGAGGGGAGCAGCCATCACTGCAGTTCCAGTTTGCTGTTTCCCACTGCTGTTGCCAAGGAGAGTGGATGATTTGGACCCAGAAAGAATTTCACACAGCACAGCACAGTGAGTGTGGCAGATCATGGCCAGACTGCCTCATTCCTCCTCATTGTGCTGGGCCTCCATGTGTTAATTTCAGCAACTCCACGCAGGGGTTTAGGGACAGAATTCTGATCTCCCTGGACTGAGCCACTGTGGGGAGGGGCGGCTACTGTCTCCATGAATCAGCAGACTTAGTCTTTCACCCTGCTGGCTCTGATAAATCCAGGCAGTTTGGATGTGTGGAATTCCCCCCAGCTCAGTGCACTCCCTCTGCCAAGGGGCAGCCAGAGTGCTTCATTAAGTGGGTCCATGATTCCATGCCTTCTGATTGGGTGAGAACCCCCAAAGGTGGTCAAAAGACACCTTATACAGAAGCGTTCCCACAGCCATCAGGTTGGTGCCTCTCTGACACAGAATCCTCAGAGGAAGGAGCAGGCAGCCATATATTTTTTGTTCTGCAGCCTCCACTAACACCTCCAGGTGTGGGAGGGACCCAGGAAAATAGGGTCTGAAGTGGATCCCCAGCAAACCACAGCAGCCCTACAGAAGAGGGGCCTGACCATTAAAAGAAAAACAGACAGAAAGCAGCAACAACAGCATCAACAAAAGTCTCCACAAAAGCCCCAACCAAAGGTCAGCAGCCTCAAAGATTAAAGCTAGATAAACTCACAAAGATGAGAAAGATCAATGAAAAAATGCTGAAAACTCAAAAACCCAGAGTGCTTCTTCTCCTCCATGTGTCACAACACCTCTCCAGCAAGGGCACAGAACTGGGATGAGGCTGAGATGGATGAACTGACAGAAGTAGCTTCAGAAGGTGGGTAATAACAAACTTTGCTGAGCTAAAGGAGCACGTTCTGACCCAATGCAAAGAAGCTAAGTACAATGATAAAACATTACAGGAGCTGTTAACCAGAATAACCAGTTTGGAGAGGAACATAAATGATGTGATGGAGCTGAAAAAACACAACAGAAGAACTTCACAATGCAACCACATGTATCAATAGCTGAATAGACCAAGTGGAGAAAAGAATTTCAGCACTTGATGACTACCTTGCTGAAATAAGACAGGCAGGCAAGATTAGAGAAAAATGAATGAAGAATGAATAAAACCTCCAGGAACTACAGGATTACGTAAAAAGACTGAACCAATGACTGATTGGGGTACCTGAAATAAATGGGGAGAATGGAACCAAGTTGGAAAACATACTTCAGGATATCATCCAGGAGAACATCCCCAACCCAGCACAACAAGCCAACATTCAAATTCAGGAAATCCAGAAAACCCCAGTAAGATACTCCATGAGAAGATCAACCCCAAGACACATATTCTTCAGATTCTCCAAGGTCAAAATGAAGGAAAAATGTTAAGGACAACCAGAGAGAAAGGCCAGGTTACCTACAGAGGGAAGTCCATTAGACTAACAGCAGATCTCTCAGCAGAAACCCTACAAGCCAGAAGAGACTGGGGGACAATATTCAAATTCTTAAAGAAAAGAATTTTCCAGCCAGAATTTCAAATCTAGCCAAACAAAGCTTCATACGTGAAGGAGAAATAACATCCTTTTCAGACAAGCAAATGCTGAGGGAATTCATAGCCACCAGGCCTGCCTTGCAAGAACTCCAGAAAGAAGCACCAAATATGGAAAAGAAAAACCATTACCAACCATTACAAAAACACACTGAAGTACAAAGACCAATGACACTATGAAGCAACTACATCAACAAGTCTGCAAAATAATCAGGTAGCGGCATGACGATAGGATCAAATTCACACAAAACAATATTAACCTTAAATGTAAATTGTCTAAATGCCCCAATTAGTAGACACAGAATGGCAAGCTGGATAAAGAATCAAGACCCATTGTAGTGCTGTATTCAAGAGACCCATCTCATGTGCAAAGACACACATAGGCTCAAATAAATGGATGGAGGAAAATTTACCAAGCAAGTGGAAAGCAGAAAAAAGCAGGGTTTTGTAATCCTAGTTTCTGACAAAACTGACTTTAAACTAACAAAGATCAAAAAAGACAAAAAAGGGCATTACATAATGGTAAAGGGCTCAATTCAACAAGATCAAAATATACCAAATACATATGCACCCAGTACAGGAACACCCAGATTCATAAAACAATTTCTTAGAAACCTACAAAGAGACTTAGATTCCCACACAAAAATAGTGGGAGACTTTAACACCCCACTGTCAATATTAGACAGATCATTGAAACAGAAATTTAACAAAGATATTCAGGACTTGAACTCAGCTCTGGATCAAGTGGAACTGATAGGTATCTACAGAACTCTCCACCACAAAACAACACAATATACATTATTCTCTTTGCCACATGGCAGTTCCTCCAAAATTGATCACATAATTGGAAGTAAATTACTCCTCATCAAATGCAAAATAACCGAAATTATAACAGTCTCTCAGGCCACAGCACAATCAAATAATAATTCAAAATTAAGAAACTCACTCAAAACCACACAACTCCATGGACATTGAACAACCTGTTCCTGAATGACTCCTGGGTAAATAATGAAATGAAGGCAGAAATCAAGAAGTTCTTTGAAACCAATGAGAAGAACAAAGAGACAACATACCAGAATCTCTGGGATGCAGCTAAAGCAGTGTTAAGAGGTAAATTTATGGCACTAAATGCTCACTTCAAAAAGCCAGAAAGCTCTCAGATAGACTTCCTAACATCACAACTAAAAGAACTAGAGAGCCAAGAGAAAACAAACCCCGAAGCTAGCAGAAAACAAGAAATAACCAAGATCAGAGCAGAACTGAAGGAGAAAAGACATGAAAATCCCTTCAAAAATCAACTAACCCAGGAGGCATTTGTTTGGAAAAAAGTGATAGAATGGATAGACAGCTAGCTATACTAATAAAGAAGAAAAGAGAGGAGAATCAAATAGACATAATAAAGGGGATATCACTATTGACCCCACAGAAATACAACCATCAGAGAATACTATAAACACCTATATGCAAATAAACTGGAAAATCTAGAAGAAATGGATAAATTCCTGGACACATACACCCTCCCAAGTCTGAACCAGGAAGAAGTTGAATCCCTGATTAGACGAATAACAAGTTCTGAAACTGAGGATGTAATAAATAGCCTACCAACCATAAAAAGCCCAGAACCAGAGAGATTTATCACTGTACTCTACCAGAGATATGAAGAGGGGCTGGTAACATTTCTTCTGAAACGATTTCAAACAATTGAAAACAAGGAACTCATTTCTAACTCATTTTATGAGGCCAGCATCATCCTGACACTAAAACCTGGCAGAGATACAACAAAAAAAGAAATCTTCAGACCAATATCCCTGATGAACATCAATGCAAACATTCTCAATAACATAGTGGCAAATCAAATCCAGTAGCACATCAAACAGTTTATCTGCCACATTCATGTCAGCTTCATCCCTGGGATGCAAGGCTGGTCCAACATACAGAAATCAATAAACATAACTTGTCACATAAACAAAACTAAAGACAAAAACCAGCTTCATCCCTGGAATGCAAGGCTAGATCAACATACACAAATCAATAAACATAATTTGCCACATAAAACTAAAGACAAAAACCACATGATTATTGCAACAGACACAGAAAAGGCCTTTGATAAAATTCAACATTCCTTCATGTTAAAATCTCTCAATAAACTAGGTACTGTTGGAAGATACCTCAAAACAGTAAGAACCATTTATGACAAAACCACAGCTAATATCATACTGAATGGGCAAAAGATGGAAGCATTCCCCTTGAAAACCAGCACAGAATGAGGATGCCCCCTCTCACCACTACATGGGATTGGAAGTTCTGGCCAGGGCAATTAGGCAAGAGAAAGAAATAAAGCATATTCAAATAGGATGAGAGGAAGTCTAACTGTCTCTGTTAGACAGTTAGATGACATTGTCTGTATCTAGAATATAGATATTCTAGATATAGAATTGCAGATGACATGGTCCTATATCTAGAAAACACATAGTCTCAGACCAAAGGTTTCTTAAGCTGAGAAGCAAATTCAGCAAAGTCTCAGGATACAAAACCAATGTGCAAAACTACAAGCGTTCCTATACACCAATAATAGACAAGCAGAGAGCCAAATCATGCATGAACTTCCACTAACAATTGCTACAAAGAGAATAAAATACCTAGGAATAGAGCTAACAAGGGAAGTGAAGAACCTCTTCAAGGAGAACTACAAACCACTGTACAAGGAAATCAGAGAGGACACAAACAAATGGAAAAACATTCCATGCTCATGGATTGGAAGAATCAATATAGTGAAAATGGCCATACTGCCAAAAGTAATGTATAGATTCAATGCTATTCTCATCAAACTATCATAGACACTCTTCATAGAATTAGAAAAAAAATACTTTAAATTTAAATGAAACCAAGATAGAGCATGTATAGCCAAGACAATCCTAAACAAAAAGAAAAAAAACTGGAGGCATCATGCTACCTGACTTCAGACTATACTACAAGGTTACAGTAACTGAAACAGCATGGTACTGGTACAAAAACAGACACATAGACCAATGGAAGAGAATAGAGAACTTAGAAATAAGACTGCACATCTACAAGCATCTGATCTTCCAGAAACCTGACAAAAACAAGCAATGGGGAAAGGGTCTTCTATTTAGTAAATTGTTCTGGGTGAACTGGCTAGCCATATGCAGAAAATTGAAACTGGACAACTTCCTTACACCTTATACAAAAATTAACTCAAGATGGATTAAAAACTGAAATGTAAAACCCACAACTATAAAAACCTTAGAAGGAAGTCTAGGCAATATCATTCAGTACATAAGCAAGGGCCGAAATATTATGACAAAAACATCAAAATTAATGACAACTAAAGCAAAAATTGACACATTAGATCTAATTAAACTAAATAGCTTCTGCACAGCAAAAGAAACTGTCATCAGTGTGAACAGACAACCGAGAGAATGGGAGAAAATTTTTGCAATCTGTCCATCTGACAAAGGTCTAACATCCAAAATCTACAAGGAAGTTAAACAAATTTACAAGAACAAAACAACCCCATTAAAAAGTGGGCAAAGAACATGAACAGATAGTTCTCAAAAGAAGACATTTATGTGGCCAACAAACATGTGAAGGCTCAACATCACTGATCATTAGAGAAATACAAATCAAAACCACAATGAAATACCGTCTCATGCCAGTCAGAATGGTGATTATTACAGTCAAGAAACAACAGATGCTGGTGAGGCTGTGGAGAAATAGGAATGCTTTTACACTATCGGTGGGAATGTAAATTACTTCAACCATTGTGAAACACAGTGTGGTGGTTCTTCAAAACTCCAGAACCAGAAATACCATTTGACCTAGCAATCCCATTGCTGGGTATATAACCAAAGGGATATAAATCACTCTATTATAAAGACACATACACACGTATGTTCATTGTAGTACTATTCACAATAGCAAATACATGGAATCAACCCAAATGCCCATCAATGATAGACTGGATAAAGAAAATGTGGTACATATGCATCATGGAATACTATGCATCCATAAAAAGGAGCAGAATCATGTCCTTTGCAAGGGCATGGATGGAGCTGGAAGCCATTATCCACAGCAAACTAATGCAGGAACAGAAAACCAAGCACCATATGCTCTCACTCATAAGTGGGAGCTGAACAATAAGAACACTTGGACACAGGGAAGGGACCAACACACACTAGGGCCTGTTGGGTGGGTAGGGGGCAGAGGGAGGGAGAGCATCAGGATATATAGATAATGCATTCTGGGCTTAACACCTAGGTGATGGGCTGACAGGTGCAGCAAACTACCATGGCACACGTTTACCTATTTAACAAACCTGCACATCCTGCACATATATCCTGGAACTTAAAATGTAAAACAAAGAATTGTTACATGTTGTCAATAGGTGAAATATTAGCTTCTCTTCTTTTGCAAAAGTTGGGGAAAGTTCTTCAGCTTTCCTTCCTTTCTACTGTTACTTGGGTCTTTCATTGTTGTGCAGGAAATATGGTCATTTTTTTACTGATTATATACAATATAATCAGTATATTACATATAAACTCAAGTGGTCTCATAATGAGGTCTCTGGCATGTATTATATGTGATAAGTATACTTATATATAATATCATATATAATATATATAATAAAGAGACTCAATGATTATTTTGTTCAATGTGCTTCAATGACTTGCCCTTATGTAATTAATATAATGCTCCCTTCCAGAAAAGAAATGCATACACATAAAAGGAGAAAAGAAGGGATGTAACTATTACTGAGCTACCAGATGATTACTGTGTCTATTATCACTTCTAATAAAATTGAGAGCAGCAGCAGTATGAATAGTAGCAGTATTATCCATTGAGCCCACACCATGAGCCATGCCCTGTGCTAATATCTTCACATATTTAAAAGTCTTACAAATGCAGGTTGATTTAAGTGATTGGCAATGCTGTTAAAATTAAACTTATTTTTCATGAAAACATCAAATTTGAGGATTCATATTAATATATTGTTATTTTTAACCAAATTCTTAATATTCATCTTGGTGTGGTTTTGATCAGTTTAAATAAACACACTGGCATTTTTTTTTTGTAGCTTTGCTGTCTTTCTTGAGGCTATTGAAACACAAGTGATCTCAGAATTAAGTCTCTGATATTTCAGGGAGTATTTTAACAGCGATAGGAGAAGTTTCTCCGGAGTAAATCTTATTATGGTGATGATTTACTGTATCAACAACTAAAGGAAACCATGTAAGCTTCTCAATGTTATTTCCATCTAAAAAATAAGATGGGAAATCTTCCTCTACCTTGAAAGTAAAAGAATCAAGGAGCAAAAATGTACAACATGAGAGCACCCAGCATGTTTAAAAGTGAGGTAGGAAAAGGCAGGGACAGTATTTTATAACATTGCCCAACTGTCACCTTGTCAGTTAAATTTACCTTTTTCCAAGCCTGTTCATGGTTCGTTTTGAATAAATACAATCGCTAAAGAGAAGGACAAGTGTCCAGGTTTCTGATTTGCCAGCTTCAAGAATAATGATGGCAATCAAAATGGATGTGGGAGTGCATTTTAAGTAACATGTTTGGGAGAGTGATTATCTGCATTTTTTCAGGTGTGTTTACAGGTAGGTAAAATTATGGATTTGTGATATTTAAAAGTATTTTTTGTTTGGTTCCTAAACTCATAGCAATGGTTATGATTGTAGCAATACTAAAACACAGCAGATGCTTTCAAATTTGATTGCTGTTCTACTGGGGATTAGAAATAATCACAGTGCCTAAAGGAGGAAAAGGGTAGGAGGAAGCTACCTATTTAGTACAAACAATGCTTCTCCCTTGGAAAAACTTTTTTACGGTCACCAGTAATCCAAGTAAAACCATATTAAAAGACTGATTTTCAAAAACTGATTTCAAAATATACAAAAACTCATAACACTAGACCTGATGAGGAGAGAGAATAACCTTCTTATATAGACGATCCCAAATCCATTGAAACATGAAAGTGTATTTACTTTGTCAAGTGTTCTTCATTATTCACCAACTAATTCAAATACTTTCTCCTTTTCCATGGATTCACATACCTAATTTACATATTTAGGATTGAGTTATTTATCGGTGTAAGCTATCTATTGTTGCATAACAAATTCATCCTAAACTTGGTGGCTTAAAACAACAAATATTTGTTACCTCACGGTTGCTTTGAGTCGTAAATTTGCACAAAGCTTAGCTGGGTAGGACTAGCTTGGTGTTTTCTCTGAGGGTACAGCCAAGATGTCAGCCGGGGCTGCATTCATCTGAAGGCTTTTTTGGGAGGCTGGAGGAGTCACTTCCAAGTTCACTCACATAATTGATGGTAGGAGTCTTTGATTTCCTCTCTGGCTTTTGGCTAAAGATCTCAATTTCTCACCACACGGGCCTCTGGTGAGTGTCTTCATAAATTAACATTTGGCTTCTTCCAGAGTGAATAATCCAAGAAAGAGAGGGTTGGGTGAGGGAGAAAGGAAGCAGAAGTTGAGGGGCTTTTTATGGCCTAGTCTCAGAAATCACATAATGTTTTATTCTACTCATTACAAGCACATCCCTAAATCTAGTTCACACTCAAGAGGAGGGAAATTAGCCTTGACTTCTTGAAATGAGAAATATCATAAAAAAAAATTTGTGGACACATATTAAAACCACCACATTGGTACTTATACACAATGAAGTACTATTCAACCATAAAATAATGAGATCCTGTCATTTGCAGCAGCATGGATAAAACTAGAGATCATTATTTTAAGTGAAATAAGCCAGGCACAGAAAGACAAACATCAGACATTCACACTTATTTGTAGGATCTAAAAGTCAAATCAATTGAACTCATGGAGATTGAGAGTAGAAGGATGGTTATCAGAGGCTTGGAAGGGTAGTGGGGGTGGGGCGGGGGGGAGGTTAATGGTTACAAAAAGTAGAATTCATAAGATTTGGTATCTGATAGCACAGCATGATGACTATAGTCAATAATAATTTAATTGTATATGTTAAAATAACTACAAGAGTATAATTGGATTGTTCGTAACAAAAAAAAAAAATAAATGCCTGAGATGATGAATACCCCATTTACCCTGATTTGATTATTACACATTGTATGCCTGTATGAAAAAATCTCAAGTACCCCTTAAATATATATACCTACTATGTATCCACAAAAATAAAACAAATAAATTAAAAAAACACCACATTATTGGTCACATATCCCTCTTAGTCATTCCTCACAAGTCAGTAAGAAAGTCACCTGAATGAATTAGTTTATTTATCTCTAGCTTTTATGGCAGCTGTGGTGTTACATATCTGTAGGTTTTTTTTCCTACAGTCTCAATGATATCTTTTTTATGTATATTTTGTTATATTGTTCTTTCTTCTACTTTGAACCCTGAGAAGCTAACATTGATATCTTAATATTATTCTATATTTTATTATAAAAGTGCTTTCCAGTAAACTTTTGATGTTCTTTTCAGGATTTTTACAGTCACATTCAAAGCAGTCATCTGTATCAATTTTGCAGGAAATGTTTTACCTGTTCTGTGTTTGGCTCCTAATATGATTGTTGGATATAACATTTTATCAGTTATACCAGTGGTTTTGTGTTTCACCAGTATCTTTCATGATACCATATGGATTAGGTGTTGATATTAAGCAGGAGTTTATTTTATTATAGATGGCAAAAATGATTAGTAGAGCACTGAACTTGTAGTAATTTGCTCTGTAAATAAATGTTTAATAAAGTTAATAGTAATTATCATTTTATGACAACATAAAAATGTACTGTGAATAGTTGTTTGGCTTATACAACCCAGAAAAGCTAAAAAATCATATGGATTTTGTCCAGAAAACAACATGAGGAACGTGTAGTTTAACCATTTTAATTTTCAGATGAGGAAACCGAGTAACTTATTTCCTGAGATAAAGAGCTTTTTAGATTACAGCAGAATATTTTGTGCACATAAGAAGGCAATAAATAATTTTTAACTAGCTAGTGATAATACCTAACTTCCTACTGTCCCCAAGACTTAGAATAAAACCACTAAACCTCAGCATCTTTAAAAAAAAAATTGCTATTATTATTTTCAATGTGATTAGGGGATGTAATTCTTCTATTACTAACATAATATCACACAAACCATCAATTTTATTCTCCTTGAAAGATTACAATATTATGATTGTTTTGCATTTATGAGTTAGTCTGCTGTTTAAAGTGTTTTCCTACATATTATCTGATTTTCTCTTCACAAAAATCTTGAGAGGAGGAAGTGTAACATATTTTTTTAGATTAGAAAAAAAGAGGCCCAGTTAAGTGGCCTTAGTACCTGTTCTTTCCACTAGTGGAAACTTGCCCCTTTTGTCCGTAATTTACATATAGTATATTTACTGATATATGCTCTATCTTGTTCCCAAAAAGATTTAAGATGGTTTACAGAATTCACATGACATGAAAGTGTTGAAACAAAAAGTGAGACAGATCAATCACGACGAAATAAAAATAAACATAGAAAAACAAAGTAAAGCCAGAGATGATATAAATACACAGAATTAGCACTGTAATGTCAGTACACTTGCTAGAAGTAGACCAGATGTTTACCTCTGAGCTTCCTATCATTTAATGCAAAGATAGGCACATGATTCACAGTAAATAAAAGATAAAAATAAGTCATTTACATAGAAGAAATACGATTATACATGGTACAGAGATGTAAGAGAAAATTTCCCAATGCATTGCTATAAAAAGTATGTTATATAATATGATGAACAATTTCCTCAACAAAAGCTTTACAGTAAATACAATTAAGTATTTCATACGATTGTTGCTTTTGGGCTTCTTTGAGATAAGACAATGACATCCAAAAAAAATTCTATGAGTCCTAAATAATATGATGGAAGTACATCACTCTCTGCTGGTCTAACTTAATCCAAGGATACATTTTCTGGTAAATAGGGAGATGCATGGTTTGTATAACCTTTTAGACAACCTTCTATAACGTCTATTTCTCTCAATCATTTTTAGATAAATATTGATTTAGAATAGGTCTGAGGTATATATTTAACACAAAGTGTGGTGATGACTAGGTACAAACCTTGCTCTATTGCCCACATAGAGTGCAGTGGCGTGAACATGGCTCACTGCAGCCTCGACCTCCTTTGCTCAAGTGACCCTCCTGTCTCAGCCTCCCTAGTAGCTGGGACTACAGGTGTACACCACCATCTTGGCTAAATTTTTAATATTTTGTAGAGACAGTGTCTCACCAAGTTGCCCAGGCTGGTTTTGAACTCCTGGGCTCAAGCATTCCTCCCCTTTAGGCCTCCCAAAGTGCTTGTATTATAGGCCTGAGCCAGCGTGCCTGTTAGTTCAATATGTTTTGATTTGGATTTTGCTTTGCCACACAGATAAACAGATAACTGAGGTCTCAAAGTTCTACACCACATGCAACAAGTCTATCTGGAAGAAGGAAAGCTCAGTAAATGACCCATAATATATCGAAAATGAAGCAATGTCACTCTCCAAGTAACCATCTAGTAAAAGCTAGTTGCAAACTATACCTCAAAGGATCAAAATAAGTTGACTGTGAGAGTTTTATTTGTTATGAGTCAGTTAAATGTTAAGAAACATTTACCAAAAATTAGAGCTATTTTTGGAGTGCTGGAAGCCATTCTTTCTGACAATCATTAGCTAGCAGTAGCTCTTGTCTATTAAGCCCATAGGACATAGGCCTTTAGTCTTCTCTCTTCCTTCTAACATATCAGCTTACATCTCTTCCTATATGGCCCATTCAATCAACGACACTTTGCTAATATTCTTCATTTTAAAAAATCCAGCTGCCTTACATTGTACCATCCTTTTAAGTACAACCTTGGACCAACCCAACTATCTAACTTTGTGGAGTCTACAGAGGGGTGCTGAATATTGTTAAGAAAATAAAAAAGTCATAAGTGTGCAAATTGTTTCCAATTATAGAATATGGTCTTAGGAAGTGGGATCAGGATGAGGTACATGAGGTATTCATGTACCTTATCAATACATCACAAATAGAACATTGGGAAAGCTTTATTTCTTGATCTGTAAACTCTGATGTTTACCATTTTAATTATTTGTTATATATTTATATTTAATTCACTTTTCTGCATAGGTATTGTATTATTATCAGTGTTCTCCAGAGAACAGAACCGATAAGGTGTGTGTGTGTGTGTGTGTGTGTGTGTGTGTGTGTTATGTATATATGTATAAATGAAGAGATTTATTTTAAGGAATTTGGTCTCACCATTACAAAGGCTTGGTAAGTCAAAAATCTGATGGGAGAAGCCAATGGGCTGGAGACTCAGGGAAGAGCTGGTATTGCAGATGAATTCTGAAGGCAGCCTGCTGGATAATTCCCTCTTGCTGAGAGTGGGAGAAGGTCAGCCTTTTGTTCTCCTCTGGCATTCAACTGAATTGTATGAGGCCCACTCACATTATGGAGGGCAATCTACTATACTTAAAGTCCACCAATGTAATGTAAATGTCATTCAAAATTAACCTCACAGAAACATCCAGAATAATGTTTGACCAAATACTTGGGCATTGTGGCCCAGCGAAGTTGACATAAATAATTAACCAACATA